>NC_067481.1:58739216-58846716 GCF_947179515.1 Apodemus sylvaticus | reverse complement strand
TTACTTCAGGCTTCTTTCCCTTAGCATCAGGCCTTTGAGACCCATCTGTGTTCTCTGTTGCCTAGTTGTATTCCTTGCTGTGAATGGACTGTTAAGCTGATGAACTTGAGCTCACTATAAGCTTGGGCCCCCTTGAGAAAGACACTGTGAGCACTGGAACCGAGGCCTTCAGTTACGTGGAAATACCTGTTCAGGAGAAAGGCAAGTGCTTAACTTCATAAAGACCTGGCCAGCTATTTCCCAAAGGAATCTATGATTTCACACCCTGAGCCAAACCAGAAAGAAGTAAAGTCATAAGAGGCCCTTGAGCTAGCTAGTTCTAGACGTACAGTACACAAAATCTGAGGAGTCATATATTTTTATACCAAACAAAAGAACAATCCTCAGCTAGTTACTGACAAGAAGGAGAGCTGGAGCAGACTGGGTTTAATGCCCATGGCCAGAGCCCTGGCTGGTTAGCATCATTCCAAACCATCTTCCAGGCAGGAGATGATTATTTTCTTCCGTTGCAAGTTCACATTCCTTACTCACACTCCGATAGAGAGTGGCAAATATTTAGGAGAGGGAAGGCTAGAGACCATTCTGTACTTGGACCAAGGCCCCAACCTCAAGCGTTTCCGTTTTATGTGCATACTTGATTCATACTGCCATCAATTATTTAACTTTGTCAGCCAGGGATTGGTCACAAGGAAATGCAGCATTTTTATAAAATGCTGGAGAATTAGCTTGTGAGCATGGAGCCTAGGGGAGAAGGGCTGCCTGCAGATGCTGCATGGTCCCTGTCAGCCTCAGGACCACACAGATCCTAGGTACACAGAGCCCAATCAACAGAAGAAAGAGGGTAAAACTGTTAAGGGGATGATCTGAAGGCCTAGTGTGCTGTTCCACACATTTAGTGATTTGGGAGCCAGATCTAACAAAGGGATGCAAGGACAAGTTTAGGCTCCTGGGGTGTGGAGCAAGGGTCTCTGAGCTACAGCTTTCAGAACCCCAAGTTCCTGAGGAAGTGAAGCCCAGGTGCCCTTGGCTACAAAGGCGTTATGTAGCATCACGTTAGCCGCTTTTCCTTCTATGAAAGCAACTCTGCTTCTCAGTGTCTCATAGATTGGCAGCTGTCTGCATCTGTAAGCTCCAGCGAGAGATTCTGGTCAGCCAGAAGTTATAAATCTTAAGGCACCTGGTAGGGTGTACCTGCAATTCCAGATGTTGATGCATTAGAATCACACACAAATTAGTATTCCCTCAGATACTTTAAAACAAAATTTAAAAGGTCTGTGGATGTAGCTCAGTATGGAGGACTGCCTAGAATCCATAGAGCCCTGGATTTAAGTCTCTTCACTTCAAACATTTACAAAGAAAATTATATGGTTTCTATACCAAATACATGCTTATTTCCTTACCCTTGTTCCATAGCAACTGCGTACAGAGTATTGTGTAATGCTGGGGCTTATGAGACAGCTAGAGGGGATTTCAAGCCTATGGGAAACTGCATGGGTTACATGCAGATACTGAAGCACTGCACACAGGGACTTGAGCATCTGCAGAGGGTGGCATCCTGGAGTGAAGGGGCTCCCTGAAACCAATCTTCTGAGGATACTAAAGGGCAGCTAACAGTCTAAAAGCAATCAGAGTCAGATGCAAAACTTGAAAATCAACAGGCACATACAGGTAACCTAAATGAGTACGGGAGCTCCCAAGACGTCAGTGGGCAGCTGTTGCTCTGGGGAGTAAAAACCCATTGCTGCTAGATCTGATGGTTTTTCTAGAGAAAGCAGAGGGCAAAGCCAACCTCTGACAAGTGGACAACCTCTTAGTTATTACATGGCATCAACCAATTCTGTTATTGTAGAACATTGAACACACATACACACACACATACACACACACATACACACACATACACACACACACACACCAGTGACCAGGACTTAGTCCCTACAGCCCATGTTAAAAGGCTGAAGAAGCTGGAGTATGATGTCAATAGGCTGTAGCAGCAACAGATATCTCAGGCAGAGCAAAACAAAACTGGCCAGTACAAGCATTTCCTTCCACTTCCCTGCTTGTTTGTCCCCCTTGAGCAACTAGGCCCTCTCCAGGGTGAGTGTTTCTCTGGTCTCCGTCCCACAGGTAACTCACTCTAGACAATCCACACAGGCACACAGGTATGTTTCATAAGTCCTCTCTAAAGCCAGCCAAGTTGACTCTGCCCAAAGCCATCACACAGTCGGAGAAATGGAGTAACCTTTGCCATCTGCTACTTCTGATGGGCTTGGGTAGAACAGGTGTTTTCTAACTCTGTGGCTCCCAGTCAGGCCACGCCCCACCTGGTTTCCCTCCTTTGCCCCCATTCTGACCTTAGCTAGTGAGCTGGTGGAAGAGCAGAGCGGTCAGAAAGAGAAGAGAAACCACCTGCCTGAACCCGAACCCAAATCTCCATCCGACCCAGAAAGGTTGTGTGTGTGTGTGTGTGTGTGTGTATTACAGTATTTGGCTATGGGTTTGTACACACACACACACACACACACACACCTGTTAGAAGAGCAGAGCACATGGTCAGAAAGAGAAGAGAAACCACCTGCCTGAACCCGAACCCAAATCTCCATCTGACCCTGAATAGGGGTGTGTGTGTGTGTGTGTGTGTGTGTGTGTGTGTGTGTGTTACAGCGATTGGCTATGGGTTTGTGTACACACACACACACACACACACACACATGCACACGCACATGTTCTGGGCTGGATGGAGGGGGGCTGCTTACTGGCTTTCTTCTCATGACTTGCTCTCTGCTTTCTTTAGTACCCAGGACCACCAATCCAGGAATAGTACCACCCACAATGGGCTGGGCCTTCCTCCATTTATCACCAATTAAGAAAATGCCTTACAGCTGGGTCTTATAGTGGCATTTTTCTCATCTGAGGGTTCCTCCTTTTAGATTAATCTAGTTTATGTCAACCCGAGGCCACATGCGAACCGGATACCTGGAAGAGAATTCTGGGGATAAACGGGAAGGGGACGGAAGAGAATTGAGTCAAGACGACAGTTGCCGATAGAGACTGACTTTACTATTATTTAGCCAATATATGTAGTCTTTAGAAAACAACCCTGGCCCCCAAATGGCTGCGAATTCCTTGGTTCTTCTCAGTGGGTCACCTGCTTCCAGTCACGCAGGTTTCTGCTGGTCTCCAGGTGAGACTGCCCTGAGGCAGCCTTGGTTGTTAAGGTGAAAGCAGCTGTATTGTTCCCAACAGAACAAGGGCCGGAGATAACACCAGGGGAAGGGTGGAGGCTGTCGGCCATGATTGTCACAGCTTGAATGCTGTGGGGGAAGGGATAAAGTTGATATAAAAACAGTCCAAGCTACCTTGTCAAAGTACCTACTACCAAGACAGGAAAGGAGATAAAAAATATAACCTTCAATAACATTGTAAATCTTTAAACAAAGCAAAGCATTGTATTGAACCAGATCTATTTCTTACTAAAATGAGAATAATTTGTAATTAAAAATGTAGAAAAAATGAGAAGAATTTTTTTTTCAGTTCTTAAAATGATAGTCATGCAGTCTTCACTGTTTTGTGACCTGGTGGGCTCTTAAGAATGAGATCCTTATTGTTCAAGTTTTCATTCAAATTCAGAGGAGACACTCAATACTACCAGAAAGCTGAGAAGGAAAAGTTAAGAATGTCAAAGCTGTGGGGATTTGACAAGTAGATAAAAAGAAGGGACTGGGGAACCTGGGAAACAGGATAATTGGGAACATAAGAGATATGTGTGCAAGGAAGGCAGGTAGGCTGGTGCGGCTGAAGCAGCACTGAGGGCCATGGGGACATAACAGCAGGAGTCAGATAGACAGGGCCGCTGCTCTCAGGAGGATACTCTGGAGAGAGCTCTTAATCCTGCCTGAGGAGACCTCTAGTGAGGAAAGAGAAATACCCTGTTAGAGGCTTGTAAAAGATGTCTGGTAGGGAGAAGGATGGGGAGGGAGAGGGAAGAGAAGACACGAGAACCAGCTGGTAACCTTTAGGACAGTTAACTATGATTTGAAACTGTTGAGTAGGAAATTCCAGAAATTTCAGAAACACTGAACCTTTCAATTCCATGCCATTCTCAGTAGTGTGGTACAACTCCTTGCTGTCTAGCCTGTCTTTCCGGTACCATCCCAGTCCATACAGTCTCCGCCACAAGTACACCGCCCACCCAGTAGGATAGTCACTAGACAGTCACTGAGGTTATCAGATCCGTTGTTGAAATGCCATAGGTTTGTGTTCCAACAACTCTTATTTTTCTTAATAATGACCCCAGAGTTCAAGAGCAATTACACAAAGGAGGCACCAGCTTGTAGAACAAGGAGGGACAGATTGATGCATAGCACTCCTGCAGAGGGTATAGAAAAGAATGTAAGGAGCTGGAGAGAAGGCCCAGAGTTCGGATCCAAGTCCTTAATGTCAGGCTCCAGGGGTTCCGCCGCCTGCCTCTTCTGGTCTCCTCAGGCATCAACACACACACACACACACACACACACACACACACGCGCGCGCGCGCGCGCGCGCGCGCGCCATTACCGTCAGAGGCTCTGGACAGTCACTGATGGTTTGGAGCTGTATCTCCTTCAGATCTGCAGGAATTAATGCAATCCAGATGGAAGATGACAGCCTGGCTTAGAAACAGAAAGAATCTGAGAACCTTTTGGAATCATATTTGACAGGAACCAGCGACCTGTGATTGAAGAAATGGAGTTAGAGGAGTCAGGGGGGCAGCGTCTTTGAGCCTACACAATAGGAAACTGGGTGGAGCTAATAATCCAGAGCTGAAATAGAGAAAGGATTTGGAAGGACACACTCCGTGAGGTCCTCTGTTTGGGCAGAGGGAGCAGGGAGGAGCTATAGACAAGGAGTTCCTAGGGAAGTACCTGGGAAGCAGCTGTAAATAAGGGTCTTGAAAGTGGAGAGAGGTCAAGGCAGGTGATTCCGAGGTGTGCTCTCCCTTGTCCAAGGAGGGGGCCTCCTCCAGACTGTGTCTACCCACACTTGGAAAACAATCTCCCAATTATTTTTAGAGCATCTCAGAGGTAGAAGAGAAAAATGGATCGCCTCTAAGATTTTCATTACGTTCATTCTAAAATTATACTCTCCTGATTTCCAAGGACTTCCAGGACCCAGTGTTGATATATGGCCACATAACTTCACCCTCTGTATATAATGCTGAATGACTTACACATCGTCCAGGGCTCGTGTGTGACAAAGGATGTCAAACAGAAATTGAACATGCACCTCCTGCATCTGCGAATGAAATCTTACAGAGGATTCCAGGGGTCGAAATAAATAATCCCCAAGGTTTCTGGAAGGGAGTTCTGCAGGACGGGAGGGTCGTTGTAGATTTATGTCTGTGTCTTCCAGGCAGCGGGTGAGCCACAGTCCAGGGGCCTGCTGAGAAGTGGGAGGTCTAAGAAAACCTTGCTGCAGAGTGACAGCTGGCCCCAGGGCTGTGACTCCCAAGCACCTCCCTGGCCATGCACCGAATGTTCCTACTTTCTAGGCTCTGTGGTTGCTGCTCTCAATGCTGGACACAGGTTTATGGAATTCTGAATGCACTTTCCAACAGTCACTCAAGTCTGATACCTAGGGCATCCAAACTTCTCTGATTGAGAATGAAATTCTCCTGGCTGCTCAGCAAGTCCAGGGGTTGGCCCCAGACGCCTGGGAAGAAGTCTTCCTCAAGAGAGGACTTTCCTCCAGGAAGGCTGTTTGCCCCAGACACTTCTTCCTTCCTTCCGTAGCGCCCCTCCTCCCTCTTACTCCCTTTGCCAAGCTTTTCCACAAGCATCTTCTTCTGCGAAGAGACTTCAGGAATTACCTTGTCTCTTAGGTTCTTCTTTTTTCCCTGGCAAAAATGAAGGTGTCAGATCAAATTCTCCTCAAACCGCTACACGGATTCTGAGTTAGTAAGCCGAGGTGGAGTTCAGTGCCAGCATTTACAGCAAGCTTCCAGGTGATTTCACTGTGAATTCCACTTTACGTGGGAAAAAGAATCCTGGATGGCAGAAAACCTTCTCTTGTGAGACAGCCTGGTGGAGCCACAGTAGACATGGAAAATGCTTTCAAACCAAGCGCAGAAACCGAGGAACTATGATCCTTTTTACACCAGAATGTTTCAAAACTTCTGGCCTTAATAGGAACCACACCTCAAAAGACAGGCACAGACGACAAATGAACTCATTGCCTGGGTGCCGATGATGCATCCTGGGCGAACACCTAAGGAAGGCAAAGGAACAAAACAGAACTACTGAAGACAGATATCCGCAGAACGCAAGGTAAAAGGGAATTTCCGATAATTCACAAACCAGAGTTGGTTCATAGAAAAGGCTGGCCAAACTCTGTAAGCAGAGATCCAGAAATAAACAGAGAAGATAATGTGAGTAGAGAGAAGAAATGAGGGGACAGATGAAATGGTGATGATTTCAAGGAACTATGACAAAGTCCACACCAAGAAAGCAAGACCCAGAAGTGGTGAGAGGAATTATTTTTAAAATGAAAAAAAAAATCCAAAATCTCTAAAACCAAATTAGCACAAAATAATAGTTTGTTTATACAAATAATACTTAGAAAATGCAGAACATACAACAAATCTTATCCCCCAGGGCCTCACACAAAAGCCAAATCCCAGTTTGAATCTTGTGTGCTTCTCACAGTTTAAGTAAATATATATATATTTACTATGGATATAGTTATATATCCATCCTTATATTGGGATTGATGTACACTTATGCTGTATGCTTGGGGCCCTCCAGCCAATGATAATGATAATGACCATGATTCTTATGCCATGTGAATTGAATACTGCACCAAAATGAAATAGTAAAGAGAAAAGCAACTTACAAAAAGCCTTATTTTGTCTCAAAGTCTGAGGGCACAGTTCATCGTGAGAGCAGAGTTGAGACCACTGTTCACACTGCACCCACAGTTCATCGTGAGAGCAGAGTTGAGACCACTATTCACACTGCACCACAGTCAGAAGCAGAGAGGGGTGAGCGGCTATGCTCTGCTCACTCTCTCCTTAGTGTCCAGTCCAGGATGCTAGCACACTCTAGGGCTGCCCACATTTAGGGGGAATCTTCCCACCTCAACAAACCTACTCTAAACAACCGCTCACAGATCTGCCCAGAGGTTTGTTTCCAAAGTGGCTCTAAATTCCATCAAATTGCCACTATTAACCACCATGAAACTTCTGAAAAAAATCTTTCTGTAGAGTGTACAAAGGAGATGGACAATCACAAGGAACATGAGACGTGTGGGACTTTCAAAATGAGAGGAATGATGGCGTGCCCATCGTGACTGCTGCAGAAGAATGTGAGGCTTGGGGACAGTTGCAGAAGTAATGTCCTTGCACAGGCAGGAGGAGGGATGTCTGTGGCTCCAGCACAGATGCCAGGGACAGATTTGCCTAACTCAGCAGGAAAGCAGATGTCACAGGCAGAGGAAAGGAGAAGACAGATACTGTAGAGAGAGCAGGGAAGATCTCTCCCATCTGGTCAGCAAAGCAGCAAACACAGTTATCAGCTGGATGAGAGAAGATGCTAAGTGTTAGCCAAGAACATCTGGAAGATCAGAGGAAAGAATTCCCTGCCTACATTTCCCTGAGTCCCTATTTGGAGTAAATGATCATGAATTTAAAAGGGAACTGATCAACAGAGGTGAGTGTGTGTGATTGTGTGTGTGTGTGTCTGTGTCTCTGTGTTTATCTAATCATTTCCAGTCAGTGTGGACACAGAATGACCAGAGAATTGAATTGCAACAACAATAATAAAATCATGAAGGTCAAGAAAACATTTAAAAGATTGATCACGCATGGATTGTAGGAGCTGAAGAAAGCCTGAACACAATACAGGGAAAATGGAAGATGCTGTGAACATCATCATGAAGTCAAGGTGATGGTGATACCCAGACACCGGTGCATGGCCAATCACTTCAATGATGTCCTCGTTCATATCCTAAACCACTCTCTTCTCCATTCTAAAAAGGGAAATATAAAAATGTAGTATCACACCATGAAAACTGCAAGCTCATAAATCAAGGTGCAGAATGGCTGTGACAGGGGATGCAGGCATATTTAAGTCCTGGTTGTGGGAGGCCATCATCCTGTGCCAAGTTACTCCTATTCCCTGGCAAGCCCCGGTGATGCCTGGCCCTTGCCTCACTAAGCCAGATAGATAACTGAGCATCCTTACTCCCCAGAAGCTTCACTCAGCAATAAGCTCACAGTATCTCCTTATCCTTGATTCCTGGGTCTGCCCACACACTCTCTGGCCTCTGAGATGGGATGGGAGGACCCTCTCCTTATGATGGACAGCCTCTTCCTTTCAGAGTACCCAGGGCCCTTGACTCTTTCCTGCTGTGACTCTGCCTTCCCTTGTCTTCAATCTACCACGGGTTTCTAGAATTTTGACCCTCTGCTTAGAAACACCCAGGAAAAGATACCCCAAGTCAGTCTCTTCCCCCATAGGATCTCACCTGCTTCTTTTTGGCACCCCCTGCTGCTCCCCAGTCATGTTAGCAGTTCTCTGTCTGTCCCCTGTCCCCCACCAAACACACACATACATACATACATACATACACACACACTTCTTCCTTTTGTTGTGAGGCTGAGGGTTGAACCCAGGTCCTCTTTTCTGTCAGTCAAGTTCTCTGCCACTGAGCTAAATGCCCAGCCCTTGAGCCTCAATTTTCTCCTGCCATTTTCTGATTCAATTTTCCCCCTGAGGTTATTATGTCAGATCTGTTTTTCTCACCTGGGGCCCTACTGCCACCCATAGTTATTCCAGCCTTTGTCCTATGGGGACCTAAAACATTTAACCACCTTCTCAGTGGCTCCTGGTTCCAGAGTCACCTTACCCTAATCCATTCCGTGTTGGTTGATCATTCCAAGCTACTACCTAGGTGTTATCCTAGTTTGAACAGAGGAATCTAAGTTATCAATTGATAAATGGTGCTTAAGCTTTTAACTTGATCAAGAAAAGAGGTGAGGGGTGTCCTTATTCCTCAATAAAAGTAAGGTTTGTGAAAGCAATGTCTGTTGTGTTTTGTGAAAACAGAGAGAGAAAAAAGGAGAGAGAGAGAAAGAGGAGAGAGAGAGAAAGAGGAGAGAGAGAGAGAGAGAGAGAGAGAGAGAGAGAGAGAGAGAGAGAGTCTATGAGAGTATGTATGAGTTTGTGTGTATATGTAAGGACGCATGTGTGTATATGTATGCATGTATACATGTGTGTATGCACGTGTGTGAGGGTACACATATGTGTGTGGATGCATTTGGGTATGTGTGTGAGAGTCTGAATGTGTATGTATGCATTTGTATTTGTCTGAGGATGAATGTGTGTGTCTGAGCATGCGTGTGTGTATGTGTGTGCATGTCTGTATGCTTGCATCACAGCAAAGAATTTAACAGACATCACCTGTTGAGTTTTTGCTTGCTTAGTTGAAACCACAACAAAATAAAACAATATAAATTTATCAGCAGAGAATTTGACAAGGACAAGATTGTTTTAAACTCTATACACAGCCAGGGTGTATATAGGTGCCTAGTAAGCTTCTGAGTACCAACAAATGCAAACAAAGACCCCAGCCTTCACTCTACCTGCTATTTGCATGACTACAAACCTCTAGTTTCTGGGCATGGTTCCCCTGTGCAAAGGACAGGCATGGAATTAGATGGCCCTTAGCTCTCCTTAACTTTTAGCCATTAAAAATCTTAACTCCAAGCACCCTTCCCCGGCCTATGCCTGTGTCTGTTTTACAGTCATATGGCTCCCCCAAGTGCCCAAGGAGATGAATGAAACTGGAACGAATGCCCATGTTTTATGCATTGCCAAATCTAGTTACAAATCCTATGAAGTGCCAGATAAGCAGCCTGGATACACTTGTTTGATTTCTCACCCAAACACTATGAGCTGGTTCTTGCTTTTATCCACACCTTACAGGTGAGGGAACAGACACACAGCTCACACCCAGGCAGTCTGACACACAGACACACAGACACACACACAGCTCACACCCAGGCAGTCTGAGTGCAGCCTGAGCTCTTCAGTCCCTGCACAAAGGTCAGAGGGGATGGGCAGGCAGTTGGTGTAGAAGCTGACTTGGAACGCTGCACATAGTGCCACATGTCAAAGGACCTCCCTTCTCTCAACCTCTAGTCAGAAAGCATTTCAGAAGCCAGTCAGGTCGTCTTGAGAAGCCAGTACCTCTACCCATGTTCTCCAGTCGCCATCTGCTGTGAAAGAATAGACAGGCTTCTCAGCTCCATGGGAAAATACAGTTTACCTCAGGAAGTTTCCTTGAATTAACCATCCTTGATGGCATAATCCCAAAGTGCACAGAGACTGGCTTAGCTAACCAAAACTACAGTGAGATTTCACTCCATTCCAGTCAGACAGCTATTAATAAGAAGACAGCAAAGATGCTCTCTGGGATTTGAAGGGTAGGGATGCTCTAACACTGCTGGTGGGAATGTGAATTAATCCAGCTACCATGGAAACAAGGATAAAGGCTCCACAAAGAACTCAACAGAACATCTGGGGATGTGTCCGGAGGAATCCAAGCATAACTCAGAGATCTCTCCACAGCTGTCCATACTCCCTGCGACACTACACACAACAGCCGAGGCACACGATCAGCCAAGGCAAACAGGAGATCTCAGAGAACATAAGTGTAACTGAAATTCATGATGCATTTGTAGGAAACCATCCATGGAACCTTGCTTTGTACAGTGGATGCACTATTAACAGAAAAAAAAAAACTATTAAAACAGAAAAAAAAAACCCAAAACCTTTTAAGGGGCTGGGGACTAGGCTTAGTGGTTAAGATTCAGCTCCCAGCACCCACAGGGTGTCTTACAACTCTCAGTAACTCTAGGTTCAGGGAACCAATGCCCTCTTCTGACCTGCACAGGTGTGAGGCAGGCACGTATCCTACACTGAGCTGAGGGTATTGTTTTTGGCTAAATTCAGTTAAGTGACCCAGAACAAGGAACTAACCAGTCACTGAGCTGATGGAATCCACTTCTGGCACATCTCCTATCCTTCCCTCTTCCGTGGCTATTGTTAAATGTACTCTGTGTGTTCTGCATTTCTGTGGGGTGTCACAGGTCAGGGTCCTCAAGAGTTGACTTCCCTTCCCAAGCCATCCCCAGTGTTGATCTTTCAGCCTCTTCAGTAGTTGCTTCTTAGGTTGTCTGGAGTTGTCATGGAAGAGAAGCTGCAGTTGGCTTCATACAGATGGCTTCATGAATTCTGCCCTCCACAAGCTCTGAAGGTCCTCTTGATTTGAAAAGACCTGCTGATTCGTATGTGAACTGTTTCGTGGATACAGGAAGGCGAGCTTGCCATCCTGGCTGGGGAGCTGGCAGTTTAATGACCTTTGAGGGTCTTCGAGGGAGAAGAAAACTTGAAATGGGAACCAAGTTGTTCTGGGACTTAGACTAAGACACTGGGTTTTCTGGGATTCATGGCTACTCTCTCTGCTCAAAGAGCAGAAGGATGACGGAACTCCACAGGCGGCATCCGGGCCTCAGGCTACCCAGTCTCTCCCAGACTAGCTGCCTCTCTCATGGGTATTCCTGCCCATACTTTCTGTTCACAGATGGCTCGGGTTCCGCAGCCTGACTGGCATGTGACCTGTACATCCCACCTTTCCTGCCCTCAGGCTTTGGCTTGCCTGTGACCCTGCAGGCCTCACATTACCAACAATAACAACTCCCCTCCCTCCACCACTCATTTCTTTCAACATCCATTCCCACTGCAACCTGCCACATTCTCCCAGTATGTCTCAGAAAAGAATAAATGCATGGACCATTCCTCGTCACAGCCTAGCTAGCCCTACAGCTTGATTGACTTTCCACACTCCGACAATCAATAATCTCCGGGAGGGCTGGAGGTCCCTGGCTGGCTGCTGTTTCTCTACTTTAAAACTTCATCAGTATGCGAACTGCCAAGATTCTCCCCGCATTGCCCTGTCAGCTCTTCTCTGGCATCTTTATTTTCTTAAACTTACATCGTGGTAAAATTATACAGAACAAGGTTTGTAATTGCAATTATCTTTTAGACACATCGTTATGAAATATAATGTGAAGGGGGGGCGTGTCTTTGGCAGGTCCATGTCAAGGTATAACCCCTGAGAAATGTCATGCAACCACTCTGATGTTAAAAAAAAAAGTTTGTTGGGGAGGGGAGAGGAGTGAGGACCTGGAGAAGGGATGGAAGCACATGAGTAGACTTGTAGACAGGCAGACAGTAAGAGAGCAGAGGCACGAGGGTGGAGAAATGGGGCGGGGAGGAATAGAAGGGAAAAGCTAATGCAGGGAACCATGAGAGGACCACAGAGAACAGAGAGCTGGGGTGGCTGCTCATCTTTTTTATCTGCAGCACACTTGGAGCTCCTGGTACAACAGCAGGTAATGAAAGAAGCAATTGCTAGGTCCCTGAGAGCAGGCCAGTGGAAATGCCTGTAACTAACACACACAGTCCAGGAATATTAAATATTTCTCATAATACGTATCTGTCTCCAGAACTCTCATCTTACGTGTCTCAAATGTCCCCCATTTCCGGCCCTAAGCAGCCACCATCTGCTTCTGTCTCTCTGAGTTTGATGACTAAAGGTACATTTGCATGGGACTAGGAAGTACTTGTCTTTTAGTACCATTTCACATTGTCTGATGTCTTCGGGGATTGTCTCTGTTGGAGCCTGTGTTGGGACTCCCCATTCTTTGCCAGGCTGAGGGATAGTTGAGTGGCTGTGTAGGCTGAGATATTTTATTTATCCGTGGGCTGATGTACACCTGGGTTGCTTCCAAGTGAGCACACTGCCACCCGCCCTGGTGTCCACATTGCATTGGTGTCTCTTGAAGATGTTCTTTTATCTTTGAGACAGGGTCTCTCTACAGTTCAGGCTGATGTCACCAGATAGCTCTGTTTCGATGAGCAATGTCCCTCATACGCTCAAGTATTTGAAAACTTGTTTGCTGGCTACAGGTACTGCCTGGGGGGAGGTTGGAGGTGATATAAAGAAGTGGGCTTTGAGATTAAAAGCCTTGAGACACTTCCAATTTTTCTCCCTCTGCTTATGCTTGCCAGGTGAAGATGTGAGCTCCCAGCTTTCTGTTCCTACTGGCAAGCCTGCCACTTCCTCCCATGCCTCCCTGCCAAGGTTTGCTCTTACTCCTCTAGAACTGTGAGCCCAGGTCACAGTTCCCTGGGTGCTGGGATAGCAGGTGGGATAGCAGGTGCAAAATACCACACCTTTCTCTAAAGCATTGCTTCTAATTCCTTTGAATTTATAACTAGCAGAATTACTGATCAGAGAATTCTCAACCTGCAAAGAAGCTTTACCAATGCACATAGGTTCATCTCCTTCCTGATGCTCTTTTGTTCTGATAAGTCACTATCCTAATTGATTTGCATCTTCTGAATAATGTTTTTCTAAAGTCTTTTCCCTTTTAATCAAGTTGGTTATCACTGTTGAATTTTAATTTTTAAAAATATCCTACATGCTAATTCTTTAAGCTTTAAAAATACTTAAATGTTAATTGTGTGGGGGGGGGTGTGTGTGGGTATGGGTGTGTGTTTGCGCGCACGCACACACCCACACTTCCTATTGCTTGGAGCTGGACTTACAGGTAGTCTTACAGGTAGTCGTGTATCTCCCAGTGTGGGCATTAGGAACAGACCTTGGATCCTCCACAATAGCAGCAATTTTCTTTAACCACCGAGCCACCCCTCCAACCACATCTACATATTCTTTGTCATATACATAATTTGAAAATATTTCTCCCATTCTGTAGGATACCATCACAGTATCTTGATATACAAATTTTCTTTAATTTGTCCACTTGTCTTGTTGTCTTGCCTGTCTTTGGTATTAAAGTCAAGAAATTATGGCCAAATCTAGTACTATAAACCTTTGTCCTAGGTTTTCTTCTAAGCTCTTTGTAGTTTTGGATCACAGATCCATTCTGAGTTGTTGTGAAGGATCCACAATTCATATGGCTTTCCCAGCAGCATGGGGAAGGCTATCTTCTCTTACTGGTCTTAGAACGCGTTAAAAAAAATAGGCATTTGTTTCTATGTTTCTGGGCTTTCTATACTATTTCATCCATGTATATATCCATTTTTACATCAGCACACACGACACTGCTTTTCTTAGATTTTTTTTTTTCCTAACCAATTGTTCTGGCTATTCAGGGTCTTTCAAGATACTGAGTTTAAGCTGCATTTTTCTTTTAGGTTATATTTACATGTCTGTGGGAGTACACACTATGTGTATTCATGCCTGTCAGGGACAGAAGGCAGCAGATCCCTGCAGCCGGAGCTACTGGTGGTAATTGTATGTAGATGAGAATTGAACTCAGGTTCTCTGGAAGAGTAACAAGAGCTCTCAAATGTTGAGCCTTCTCTATAATATAGGCTGAAATTTTCTATTTATAAAAATGAGTGCCATTGAGATTTTAGGGCTGGGGAGATGGTTCAATAATTAAGAGCACTATCTGCTCCTCCAGAGGACCCAGGTTCAATTTCCAGCACCCACATGGCAGCTCACAACTGTCTGTAACTCTGGTTCCAGGGGCTCTGACACTCTTGCACACACATACAAGCAGGCAAAACAAAATGCACACAAAAATAAATCACTAATAAAAGAAGATTTTGGTAAGAGCATTGAATCTATACTGTCTGGGAGGGGGGAGTTTTGACTTTATGGGTGAAAGTTCATGTATGAAAATGAAGGAAATAGTAGTATTAATAATCATATTATTGATTAATATTATATTAATTATATAGTAATAAATATATTATTTATTATCATATTGTAATGCTAATGCTAATAGTTATAATAATTATGAAAATAAGTATATTATAATACATAATATTATAATATTAATAATATTAATAATTATACTTAGGAGAGTGTCCCTCAAGTTGAATTGAGAAACTGTAATGGGAATGTCTAAGTTTTATAAAACTAAGTAGACCCTTTAAAAGTAAGAAGATGCTCTCTGGACATGGTGGCACACGCCTTTATTCCCGGTCCTTGGGAGGCAGATCTCTGTTTTAGGCCAAGCTGGGCCTCACTCTCTTCTCTCTTCCACCATATGGACATTAGGGAAGGAACCCCGGCCATCAGGCTTGGTGGCCAAGTGCTGTCCCTTCTCAATCCATCTCACAGACTCATAACTTATTTATGTACCCCACTAATTTTATAAAATGTGATCACCTTTAAAAGCTTTTATTTGAAATCTTTTGGAGGTTTGTATATATGATTATATCATATATAAGGACATACTACTTATTTTAAGCATAGTTGCCTTTTCTTCCCTTATTATCTGTGAATTCCAATATAATACTTATATTAAGAGGAAGCATTTTTAGTCCTTTTTCTTGGAGAATACTGCTATGCTTTTGAGACGGGATCACATGTAACCTAGGGTGATGTCCGTCTCCTTATGCTGCTGAGAACGGTGCTGAAGTCTGGCCCTCCTCTTCTACCTGGAGTGCTGGGGTTACAGGCATATGTGACTGCATGGGCCTTTTACTGGGCTTTTCTGTGTGATTTTCATTATGTTGAATGTTCTCTTCTAGAGAAGTTGGGAGTCTCCTGGTCCTTTGCATCTCTTGAAAAATCACTTCAGTGGTGAAAAGAGGCTTGCTACTGAGGCAGTTAAGTGTCAGCACATCTCAGTGACCTAAGGCATTGATCGTGAAAACAATTTCTGTGGGTAAACTATGGTCAGGTAATTCTCGGTAGGAGAGACAAAAGACCAGTCAGGACCAGCATAGGGGGCAAGAACAGAGAAAGCCAATTTGCCTTTATGTGGCCTGTCAGGAAAATTCCAAGTCATGTGTGCATGATGTATAGCTAAAGAAGAATTTACAGTCAGGGTCAGGATCTGCTCCATTCCAGGACTGGCTCTTCCCATCACCTGAGCTCATTACCCAAGCTCCTTCTGCATGTTCCCCTCCTGAGGAGCACATTCTAGAACACTACATGCTTTACTCTTAACTTTAATAAAGCTGTATTTTCACTGTGACTTTTTCAAAACTTGCTCTAAGACACACACACACACCTGAACCTGAGAAACCCTCTAGAATCTCATCAGTGAAGAATCCACTTCCTGTGCCTTGCTCCGTAGTCAGAAGCAATCAACGGTGACAGCACAACCCTGAAGGCCCCTTTTAACTCACATGGCTCCATATCATCCTTCTAATCAATGTGCAACTGAAAACCACAGCCAGAGTAGTGAGGCAGTATAAGTTAAATTGATAATTAAAGAAGAAAATAAAATAATATTTGTAGGTGATTTGACCACTTAAATACACAACTGAAAACTATGAGCCTATTATTAGAGGTAAAAGAAGGTGTGAGGGAGGGGACACTGGCAAAATTACCATCAAAATTCAGCTTCCCTGCATAAAATCACATGCCCAGTGCCTGATAATAATCTTAGTCTCTGCTATATCTCCATAGAAAATTGTAATTGTATTGAGACAGTAAAGATTTCAGAAAACAGAAAGATGAAACACTGGAGCATGCAGATAGAAAGGAAGCCAATTTCATGAAAATAACCCAGCTCATTACTAAAAAGAAAAAGACAAATATACATATTTCCAACGTTAGGAAGTGCATCTGTGTGGGAGGTGTTGCTGGTGTGACTGTGTGATTGTGTGAGTACCACCCAGCAGAAAGGGAGACCAAACACATCCAAGTAACCAGAATTTAGTGTAAACCTGAGACTGATTACACTAAATATGCATACACTAAACCCCAGAGTAGCCACACGAAAAAGAAATCTATAAATATATATTGTGAGAAATAGGTATAGAAATTTAAATTCTACATTAGAATAAAATTGCATCAAATAAATCAGGAAGATGGAAACAAAACTGCATTTGTAGATAGCATTGTTTTGTACATAGCCTGAAATAATCTACTTAAAAACTATTAGCATAAATAAATTCATGAGGGTGACAGGATCAGGATACAAGATATATGAGGAAGGTGAGTTATAATCCATGGACTTAACAATCAATATTTGAAATTTAAGCCAAGAAAATTTATCTCTACTCATAAAAGCACTGAAAAATATGCAGAGGTAAATGTAACAAATATAAACTCCCAAACAGTGTTTAGAATAAAAGATTTAAAGAAATTGGAAGGAAAACATCCCAGTTCGTGGAAGATGAAGGCTTGGGAGGTAAACTGATCCCCACACACTCCCTCTGCTGCCGCCATCAGCAGACTTCTCTACAGAAGCTGCAAAGCTGATGCTAATATCTGTAGAGTTGAGGTAAAAAGGACCCTGAAGAGGAAAACAGCAAGGTAAAGTCAAAGTTACTGCAGAGCAGTGGCAGTCAAGAGAGACTGGGCAGAGGATCCAGAAGGCACTTCAAAGGCCCGTGACTCGGGTTCATCAGCAAGAGCACCCAGAGTTCTTGATGAGGAAAGAATGACCTCAGCAGAGGTGTCAGGACAATGGGATGTCACAGACCAAAGTATGAAGTGCTCTCTTCATTCACACCATCTAAAAAAACAGTGGAAAGTGAGCCGGGATGTAAAGTTACAAGCTGTAATGATCAAACTCTTGAAGTGGGAATACTCAATGATACCATGCTTTGTAAAAGTCTGGCAGCTACTCAGCCAGTAAGCAGAGGACCCAGTGCCTTCAGAAGGCCTGAGATTAAAATACGCACACACATAGAAAAATGCAAAGTGAGCAGTTAACAAAAGTGGAATGCAAACATTAAAAAAAAAGCAGGTAAACAGGATGTGACATGCTTATATAATGGCCATGAACAACTACCTAGAAAGGCTCATCTGTAATTTTCTTATAAGGAGACCAAGTCTTACTTAACAGACCAGGCTGGCTTTGAACTCAAGACCCTCCTGCTTTTGCATCCACAGTGCTTACATTCTTTCAGATACATTAAAATATATTTATGTTAGTTTGTATGTAGGTATGCACACACATGTGGGGGCTGCCAAGGTTGACATACAGTATTTTCCTCACTCTTTACATGCATTCATCCACGTTTATTTATAAGTTTCTTACTAAACTCACAGCTTATCTATCTATCTATCTATCTATCTATCTATCTATCTATCTATTATCTACCTACCTACCTACCTACCTATCTTTCTATAGGCCATACTAAATATACAGCTCACTGACTTAGCTAGACCAGAAAGGCCCAATTACCCTATCTGCTCCCCTCCAGCATCCCAAGTACAGGTGTGTGCTACTGCACCTGAGATTGTTGTTGTTGTTATATATTTTTTTAAACATGGGAGCTAGAGAATCAAACTCAGGTCCTCATGTTTGGCAAGCAAGGGCTTCAATGTCTGAGCCATCTCCCCAACACTAATATTGCTGTTTTAAATTGTTGATGAAATGGTCACAGTAATCATAATGTAAATTGATGGTCTGCCTGTAAAAGTAATATATATATATATGTATATATACATATATATATACACACACACACATATATATATATACATACATACATACACACATACATGTGTGTGTGTGTGTATACATACATACATACAACTGTGGGGAAGGACCAAATGTGCCTTCACAGTCAATGTCTCTATTCTCAATGTTGCAGCTACACAGCTGGGCAGTTATCAACCCAAACGCAAAGGCAGCTGGAAGTTTCTCTTCTGCAGTTCATGCCTCATACTAGCAAAAGGCAATTACTTAACCTGAAGCCCCAAGTGCTGTACTTAAGGACCTAGGGCCTCAGGTAACCTCATGCCTGCTATGTATGGGTGACCAAATCCACTAAGTTCCCAGAACCTCCACTTTCAACTCCTATGACAACAGAGCAGGTCCCGGGGAGAATAACGAGCACAGAAGATCCAACTACTCCTTTATCACACACTTCTATCTTTGAAGGTGATGGAATCTGCATTCTTATGAGACCTGGGGAGGGGCCCGTGTGGCCCCCATGTGCCACTGTGAACCTGTGGAGGTCAGAGAACAACTTAGAGGAGTTGCTTCTCCCTTTCTACTACGTGGGTCCTGGGAACTGAACTTAGGGCTTCAGGCTTAGTGTTGAGTTCCTCTATCTACTGAGCCACCTTGCCTGCCTTAGAAAGTAGGTTTAAATTATCACCTTTTAAAAAGATTTACTTATGTATGAGTACACTGTACCTGTACAGATGGTTGTAAGCCATCATGTGGTTACTGGGAATTTAACTCAGGACCTCTGCTCGCTCCAGTCTGAAGATTTATTATTGAATGTAAGTGCACTGTAGCTATCTTCAGTCACACCAAAAGAGGGCATCAGATCTCATTATGGATGGGTGTGAACCACCATGTGGTTGCTGGGATTTGAACTCAGGAACTTCAAAAGAGCAGTCAGTGCTCTTAACCGCTGAGCCATCTCTCCAGCCCAAACTATCATGTTTTTATAGTTTTGGGTTTGAGTCTCTAACCTTTTCTTTCCCCTACTATTACCTGAGGTAGAATTTTACTTCTGCAACCTCCCTCCATTCTCCTATCTAGAAAGAACATCCTACCACGTGATTTTGGTGCAACTGCACTCAGAATCAAATGAGATGAACAAACACAAGATACAGTTCTATGGGACTTGGAGTGCACCTGTTCCTCCTGCCACCCTGAGCTCAAATGGAATGGGAACCTCTGAGCTACTGCTTCCCTCGGCAGTGTTAGTTGAGGAGCAAACAATGGAGGACACAGGATATGGTGCTGAACCACTTTATATGACCAAGTAGGCATCAACGGCCATGGGAACACAGCAGAAAAATTCATACTGGGCTGCTTCCTGCCATTTCCAGGCTCTTTTGTTCCCCTCCATTAGTGTATTCCCCACCCCACCCCAAGGAGCTCCCCAGGCATGACCCCTATAGCTCTTTTTAACTACAGTCTCCTTGCCCTGCTCTCCTCTTAGGCAGCAGTAAGAGATCCCAATTGACCTCTCACCTGGGTCTCAGCATCAGGAGCCAGGCTGGCAACACCAGGCCTAAGGTCACACCTGCCAATGCTGATACGGGCAGAACTGCACCTGCTTCCTGCAGCATTCTACAAGCAAGATAGGTCCAGACACCCAAGTGTGAGCTCGAAAAGACTGCACCACAGCTGCTAAAAGGAAAAGCAGGCTGTGCCACACTGCTATACCTGTGGTCAGGAAACAAGCAGAGAGACAGGAGGATAAAGAAGAGCACCAGAAACTTCTGGAAGGAGATAACTCTCCTCCAGATGAAATGCACAGATGACTTAATGACATTTTTCTTGACTTTCTTTCTCGACTGCAGAAAATCAAATTACAAGACCATCATCACAACCTAGATTTATTACAACTGACCTGCAGGCAAAGGGTAGACTATTCCATAAACATGTGGACTCCATGGCTATGTCTTAAATAGAGGAAGGATTCAAACAAGAATACAGGATAAAATATTCCAAAGCTCCAAGAAGCAGTTATGTTACTAAGCTACATTTTTACAGACAAATAAGGCAATATCCCTGCACATCAGCTTTTTGATAATTTTTATATACTTTCATATGATACAAGAGAAAAATAACCAGAGCTCACAATGTACAGTTCTTACACTATTTTCACAGTTTGTGAACACTATACACCCTTTTGTTTTAATAAAGATACATTGTAATAAATTCCTTGCCCTTAAGTTTATAGTTTATAATAATCTATGATTAATACACTAAAATTGCCTTTTTATGTGGTCACCCACACAGCAGAAAGTGAGATAGCTCCTGGACAGTCAGAATTGCTTTGATCTCTATTTGCATTATGGTGGAATGAGGCTATACTGAGCCACAGACAGGAAGCTGACAGCAGAGAAACAAATTCCTCTTGAGTTCTGGGAGCAATGGAGGACAATGGCTTGGTGCAGCTTAAGGAAGACATCCCATAATGTCTCCTCATGGAACACAGAGAATCTAAGGATTAGGGGGCCAGGGGTGGAAAATGGGGAAATTAGGCAAGTGGACCAAGAGATAAATCATTTTTAAATTCTCCAATGAGAAGGGATGTAACTTCAAACAGCACCATTCTCCTTTTATTGTGTGATAGTACTGAGTGCCACTTTGGGAGACACAGTAGTGCCCATGAGGGATAGATCCTGGAAAGGCATTCACTGCATGGCAGGCATCACCGCATGGCAGACCAACTCCCAGTGCTGTTGCTTAACTGCTACGCAGAGCCTGACGCTCAGTGCCTGGCTAATGGGCTGAAGACAAACAGCACATGAGATGACGTGGCTTCTTGTTCATTTTGTCTTTCTGGGGGGCAGAGGTGGGAAGGATTCCACTTCCAAGGGAGACAGTGAACTGGTAGAGGCCCCGGCAGGTGACACGCCTATCTGAAAAGCTGCCACTTAAGATCTTAAAGCTGCTCAAATGTGCCTCTCCAAGTTGAGAAAGACTGTCTCGTTCTCAACTACAACATCAACTGGGCCCAGCTGTCTCAGCTTTCTGACCATCAGAGCACAGGACAGATCCAGGGTTACGAATCGAGGTAAGTAGCATCCCTGGTAATGTTCGGGTTCCCAATGTGAAAAACAAGGCGAAATACTGAACTGAGCAAAAGCCACATGAGACAACAAATTGTGGGGAAGGGAAGAGTTAGAAACTGAGGATCTGGCCCATGATGGCAAGAAGCAAAGAGTTGTGATTTGGTGTTTGCTACCTGCAGGAAATCTTCATCAAGGCACATTGCTACTAGCTAATTCTCCTTGTTAGTGAGTTAAGATGGCTCAAGTCCCAGGCTTGGGGCCAAGGGGGAATCTATAGCTGCTACAAGCTGTTCTGGACAAAATACCAGAATCAAGAACATCTGTAAACTTTGCCCTCAGTACTGTTTCCTTCGTCCAGTCCTGGCGGTTGGTGGCAGGTAGAGCATCAAGTTGGCAGCACCCTTCTATGACAGGTGGCAGACTCCTGTATTGTCCTAGTGAAGAGCAGGGCTGGAAAAGGACAAAGAACACATTCTGTCCTGTCTCAGTAGTTTAATGTTCACCTCTCTGAAAGCAACATGGTTTTGGTAAAGATAAATTCTAATTCAACATGGTATTCTGAACAGGGAATTTGGCTGAGCACATCGGTCCCCAAACATCGACTGTGCCTGTAAAGCAACAGAACATCAGATGAGTCAATCTATTGCACTTGGTGAAGAAAGGAAATCCTTCCTTTGTCTCCCAGCTGCAGAAGGCAATGTGTCCCACTGGCTGTGCAAGCTCTTCTCACTCAAGCCCAGGTCTCTATGCTCAGACATAGTACATCCATGACTGTGTCCTTCCAGCCTTGGAAGTATCACAAAACACCATTCCAGTAGCTGCGTCTCCAGGTTTTGAGTCTAGAAATGAATTTAAGGTGTGATCTAATCACAGTCAACAACTTGATCGTACTGACTTCCACACGTCATGAATATGTTCATCACAAAAGAGCAGGATGAGGTCTCTCTGACCAGCACTAACACTGTGATCAGTCAGGTATTACAGGGATGCACATTCTAGGTGACAGAAGTATACAGACATGATGGAAACGAACACCAATCTTATTGCACATGGTGTCTGGGCGAGCAATAAAAACACTGTGATACAGGATGAAAACTCTTTATGTCTTGCTTCCTCTCAGCCCTTTTTTCTAGAGTCTGATGTAGCAGCAGTATCAGTCGACATACATGGGAGAGCTGGGAGTAGCTGGCATCTGATCCAGGATTTTACAAACATAGCATGCGACCTCTACAGTACGTTCTTCATACATCAAAATAAAGGGATGTTTCTGCAAGAAAATTGAACAAGGAAAATGTCAAACATTTGTATCAGAGCCCTAAGTCAACCCTTCTCAATTTCTATACAACACAGCACAATAAACTCCCAATCACATTCAGCTTCAATATATAATAAGAAAGGCATTCATCACATGAACATTTTAGTGGCTGGATGTAGATGCCTTAAATGTGAGATACTGGGTTCCACCCTGGCAGTAGGTCTCAGAACTGTGTACAGGGAGTATTTGCTGAGGAAGAAAATAGAGTTGTTTGTTCCTTACCATACCATCTGAGAGCCAAGAACTACAGAAATCTCTGTCCAGCCTCTCAGGACACTAGCCTCTGTTCCCCGCACTGGTAGATCAAGGATCTTTCAAAGGGGTTTTCAGTTTCAAACCTTCTGATTTCTACTTTAAAAAAAAAAAAAAAAAAAGGCCAAGGGAGACCTTCCCTGTGCTTTCCAGAGCCCACAGCCTGGGTCACCAAGCCCTCTTTTTGTTCTCTATCACTTAAACAACAGTTTTTCCACAACTTCTCTGGTTATATTACTTGATCACAAGTTTGGCTTAAGAGCCTTAGTAAGCTCTAAATGTGACAAGCCATGCAATCTTTTCGTCAAATGTTCCCATATCATTGGACCACAGACAGCACTCTCTTCTCTGCTCACAGGAAAGCCTCACAAAAAAGAGACTGCTTATCATGAGCTGAATGAGAACTTCTCCAAACGTAGGGAACTGGCAGAGTGGAAGCATATTGAATAAAAGTTCACTTACTTTTCCCTAACAGGAGTTATACAAACTTAGACTGCACAATGGAATGTTTTAGGAGAATTTTCTGACATAAGACCAAATTCATTTTATGAGAAATGAGCTAGGAAATTAAAGGTTGAATTGTAACCACCAGTTTCTGGTTACAGGGTCCATACTTACCAGAAGCTCTTTATACTTTGGCCTTTTGGATTCATCCTTTGTAAGGCTAAAATAACATGAAAGTAACAATGTTAAGATGAAATCATAATGACCCAATAATTTAACTTTTTACAAGTGAAAGGCAGACAAGGTCAAGGTCATCTTTAGCTACATAGAAAGTTCAGAGCTAGCTTGGGTTGCATAAGGCTTTAAACAAAGCTCTCATGAGGACAGTACAGATTATCCTTCAACTGCAGACATAATGATTCATACAATAATTTTGATATGCTGAAAAATAAAAAAAACATGGGACACTTATATTCACCACTGCTACCTGCTGTGACACAAAGAGAAACAAGGAGAAAATGTAATTCAGTACTACACACACACACACACACACACACACACACACACACACACACACACGCATATATAAAATAACACCACAGAGGAGGTCTAGGGATCAACACAGCAGAACTGGGGAAATAGCTCAATGGGTAAGAGCACCGCCCTGCAAGCCTGCTGCTGCCTTACTTCAGATCCCTAGAGCTCAGGGAAAATTCTCCATGTAGTATCTCACACATGTAGTAATCCCTACAATCCCAAGAGTTGGGAGACAGAGGCAGGAGAATCACCCAAAATTTACACACCAGCCAGCCTGGAGTACACAGTATGGTGGCAAAAACAAGAGGCCCAGCCTCACAAAGCAAGGTAAAAGGTGAGAACCAACTCCTCAAATTTGCTCTCTGACCTCTTCATGGGTGCTGTGGTGCCTGTGTTGTTGCACTCAACATGTATAAACACTTTAAAGTAAACAGTCTGAGATGTACATTAGATTCCTTTTAGCAAGTATTTCATTAGAATGGTTATACAGAATGGCCAAGTTTATGAAATTATGCAACTGCATTTGATAAGTCCAAATTAGTAAAGAAAGACTGTTTTCAGTGAGTAAAGAAAGCCAGCCAATTGTCACCTAACAAGCTTTCTTCTACCTAGTTCTTGAGCATTCTGTTCCCTTTCTGAAAGATCACAACAGGCAGAATATAGTCAGAGAAGATGAAAGACTTGAAAACTCCAGCCAACAAATGTCACAGAAGTGCTGGTATTGGAGGCAGACCATCTGGTCCATGTGGCTTTGAGTGGTTTCTGGGTGCTGGAAGGAGATCCAGGCTTCATATCTGCACAGCAAGTGCTTCACTCACTGAGCCATCTCTCCAGCCTTGCATATATTTGTTCTTGGTGTCATGTGCATATAAAAAAAACTGACAAAGTAGACAACAACAAAAGGCATAAAATCCAAGCCTGCTTTAGAAAAGGATTACAGAGAGCCAATATATTAATTTTAGCCTATGAATTTAAGCTTTGAACTTGACATTACTACGCATACCTATACTCAGCTATGCTCTAGGTTTTATCAGGCCAGAGATCCATGCCTCACAGTCTGGTCTGGTGAGTTACTGAGTAGTAACAGCATCCAGGTGATCCTCATATAACCTCATCATGAGAAGATCACAGTCTAACCTAGACATTTAACCTAGTAACTTATACCAGGGACTGGTAAGCTGGAGGCAGCTGATGTCTCCATCACCCACATCTGCTTTTCACCAATGTAGTAGAATAAGAGGATGCTGCCTCTCTAGGCTGGCTAGAACTTCTACATAGTCCTAGCTAGGGGTAATGTAACAAAAGACCCCATCCCCTTTGTAAATCATCTATGTAATTGAGATTAAGTTGCTTAACTGCTCCCCCAATTTGTGTTTGAATCTCGGCAAATACAATACTTACCACAAGTTGACAAAGTTGATGAAACTGGGGGAGAACTCTCTTTCTTCGGAATTACTCAGCTGCGGAGGGTCTCCTTTCACCACTTGTGTTAGCTGATCAAATACACTATTCCACTTTGGATAAGGAAATCGGCCTGTGGCCAACTCATACTACAGAGAACAAAAAGGAAACAGAAAACGACAGTAGCCATGATTTACTACTCCCTTTTGGAGAGTGATGTCAATCCAAAGATCCAACAAAACTCTTTTAAAGTCATCCTTCAAACTCTGTCAGGTTAGGGAGAAGTCTTTAGCTCATAAAGCTAAGTGGAAGACATACGGTAAAGAAATGTGCCTCAACCAAACTCAAGGCCTTGGACTACAGGTGAAAGCAAAGTTCTGGGTCTAGGCTCAACTACACCTCCATAATGCAGGCCCAACCCTTTGTATAAAAGACTCTGGAAAGTTTAGACTAGAACTTCCACAGAAAACATTTTCACACTCTGCAGTCACCTGCATGGGAGTTCTCAGTCCAAAACAGTGGCCAGATTCCTTTCTAAGGTAAAAATAACATTTAACAAATGAAAAACCAGTTTGAATTCAAAGGAAAGAGTATGCAAATCCTGTGGTTACTTCAAGCTCAGTCAGGATTTATAATTACTGAAGAAATCAAGTTAGGCTTACAGAGCCAATAAAGGACTCACAACAGTACCATTAAAGCATACAGTGCACATCAAAAAAGTATAATGGCCTCAAAATATTTGCTAATAACCAATATGTCTAACATTGCCCTAGCTGTCTTCTGAAATTCAATGAAGACCAAGAACTTGTACTTTTCCTGAGACATGGAGTCATGAGCCCATTATGAGGATCAGACTCCAAAATGGTACAGAGAAATGGCTTATTAAGGGTGAATATTCTTAGAAAACCGACTCTACTTCCTCCTTAGAACTGCTGTCTCTCCTCTTAGACACAAGTGCACAGGGAAGTAAGAAGGCATACACATGCAGGCATGCACACACACACAGGCATGCACACACACACACACACACACACACACATGCACGCACGCGCACGCAGGCATGCACACACATGCAGGCATGCACACACAAACAGGGACAAGGGGAACATAGCTTTGGCTTAAGTTTCTTTTCAGTAAAACAGAAATGCCTTGAAAGGGTAACTCTTCCCCACCAGGAATAACCTCACTAGGCTTACTTTGGAGGACAGGTTGGAATAAGAAGGAAAGCCTGCATTATATGGTGAAAGCTACTTTAAGATTATCCTATGAAAGTCCTAAGTGTTGAAGTACATGGCTAACACAGCTTAAAGAACTTGTGTAAAATGCTTCTATGTTAAAACCATTCACAGGTTTGGGGGTGTGATGTGGTGATAGACTCTTGTCTACTATGCTTAAGGCCTTGGTACACCTGTCTCCCTTCCTCCCTTATAATACAAAACAAAACAAACCCAACATATTAAATAAAAATTCTCTTTAGTAAGGAAGAGCATACTTGCTCTGGGTGTATGTATATAGATGAACATGGGTTTGTTTGCATGCCTATATGTGTATGATGTGTGTGTGTGTGTGTACATGTAGGTACACATGAGTATGTTTGTGTGTACATGGGTGAACATAGACATACTGTGTGTGTACATGTGCAATAGGTGTGTAGAGCCTACAGGACAACTATGAATATTGTTTCTCAGGTATCGCCACCTGGGTTTGTTTTCTTTTGTTTGTTTGGTTTTGAGACAGGATCTCTCTAAGACCAAGAATTCACCAAGGAGGCTATAGACTAGGCAGCTAGAAAACCCCAAGGGCTCCCAGTCCCTGCCTTCCCAGCACTAGCATTACACATGTAGGTCATCATGCCTGGCTTTTTACTGTACAAGCATAGCAACAGGAAGGGAACAGATGGAGACTTCTGTATGCTTTACATATAATCACCTAAGTGGGATCAATAGGCTACATAGCCTGTAAACTAGTTTGACAATAAGAAGTGGTGGTACACACCTTTAATCCCAGCACTTGGGAGGCAGAGGCAGGAGGATTTCTGAGTTGGAGGCCAGCCTGGTCTACATAGTGAGTTCTAGGACAGCCAGGGCTATACAGAGAAACCCTGTCTCGAAAAAACAAAAACAAAAACAAAAAAAAAAAAAAGAAGAAGAAAGAAAGAAAGAAAGAGAGAGAGAGAGAGAGAGAGAGAGAGAGAGAGAGAGAGAAGAGAAGAGATAGCTGCAGCCCGCAGAAGCAAACTGTTAGCTTCTCTATAAGAAAATCAACCCATTAGTCTGTCAACAATTTTCACTAAAACTAACAGACAAGTGATTCTCATTACAGAAGAAATTCTACTTTAAAAATGAGAGTGGTAAGCTACAAAAGGCTCATTGTTTTTAATATGAACTAAAGGACTTTGGCTTAACTTGAAAATGAGAGAAAAATGTAAGAAAAGGAATTTTACATTGTCTATATCCCAGAATCCATATGGACAGAAACTTCAGCTAATGCAGAAGAAGCAACAGAAGCTGTTCAAAATAAGAAGCAAACAACAATTAAAGCAAGGCCTGAGAAAATGCACCTTGGAGAGGAGAAAATGAGCACACAACTAGGGTTCTGCTTAAACTGTGTCCCTCCACTCTTACGGCCTCCAGAGGCATGGCTTGGGGAAGTGACTAGGTAATCAGAGTATCTCACAAACAGGATCAGTGAACTTAGAAGGCACCTCTGACAGCCATGTCCCTAACCCTCTTTGACATCTGAAAACAACAAAGAAAACATCTCATTCTGTACAAAATAAGTCAAAGCCTTATTCTTGGACTTCTTAGTCTCCAGAACCACAAGAAATAACTTCCCGATCTGATTTCTGGTTATGCAACTTAGGGCATTTTGCTAAAGCACTCCAAACTAAGGCTGAAAGTTGCCTTAACTTTACATTAAACATTTAAAATGAAACCAAAATTTCAACATAGTCTTTAGGCAAGGATGAAGAGTTTCAGTTTGTTTGCTACAAATCATGAAGTTTCTCCTTGTCTTTCACCATTTTTTACCTCTCAATCTCTAACTGTTACATTACTATGACAAAGTTTAGCCAACAGAAACATACCAATGTGATCCCCAAACTCCAGACATCAGAGCGGACATCATACCCTTGTCTTGATGCACTGGGGTCTATTCTTTCAGGCTGGAATACAAAGAGAAGTCAGCATCATTAGTTATATGGACTGTAAAGAAGCAGGTGATGGAAGCAGTAGTTGGGAAAGAGACAAAATCTCAGCATCATCCCAGAAGAATTTATGCCCACAGCCCGACTGGGGGTAACAGAGAGACATCACGTATTAGGAACAGCTAACAAAAACTCCACTGACCTCAATGGCTATGTCAGAGGAACTGTGCTGGCTACTTTTATGTTAACTTGACACAGAGGGGGTTGGGGGGAGAGGGAGAAAGAGAGAGAGGGGGAAGAAGGGAGGGAGGGAGGGAGGGAGGGAGGGAGGGAGAGCCTCAATTGAGAAAATGCTTCCATAAGATCCATCTGTAAGGTATGTTCTTATTAGTGATTGATGGGGGAGAACCCAGACCATTGTGGGTGGTGCTATCCCTGGGCTGGTGGTCCTGGGTTCTATCAGAAAGTAGGCTGAGTAAGCCATCAGGGGCAAGCTAGTAAGGAGCACCATTCCATGGCCTCTGGCTTGGCTCCTGCCCTGACTTCCTTCATGATAAACAGCAACATGGAAATTAATAAACCCTCTCCTCCCCACCTTTCTTTTGGTTATGGTGTTTCCTCATAGTAACAGCAACCCCAAACAACACGAGGACTACATTAGAGACCTTCTGAGTTTCTCCCCTAAATACTCAAGGCAGTGGCAAAGATAAAGCTGAGAATGATCCAAGGGAGTGAAAAGGGAACAGGGGGCAAAACAAATAATTACAAGGTCTTATTTGCTTATTTGCTGGAGCAAATGCTGATAAATAGGAAGGAGCAGGAGAAGAAAGAACAACGGTCTGATTTCCCAGCCTTTGCTCAATAGGAAGACTGACTACAAGGTACTTGTGACAAGAAAGAAAAGTAGGAACTGTCATCACTGTACGACCCAACCCTTTAATTCTTCTCAATATTCTTTGAACATCCCAATTACTTGTATTGCCTTTTTTAGCCAAATTAAAGCACAATGTGTAATCTATCACCTTGTCTTATGAACAGCAAAGCAAACAAGAAAACAAACAACAATTTTAGCAATTTCCATGAAGGGAACATTTTTGCATTTCCTTGAAATTAGGTACTATTTTTTATAACATATAACATAGATGCAGAGGAACACAGGGGACTATACCAATGGCACAGAATTAACAATGGGGTGGATCTTGATGGCCAATTGTAACTGCTACTAAAAAGAAGCATCCCAAAAGTATAATAGTTGTACTACACCACTAATTTGGAGACATTTTAATTTGAAAACAAGTACTGTGCTACACTAATATTCACTGAAAGCTATTTACATTTTTGTTACAAATATAATTATATTGCTGAAAATGATACACACTATGTAAAAACACTAACTAGTCAACCACAGGAGAAAACACTGTCCCAGCATCACTCGTAGAGACCTGGTGTACTGAGGTACAACACATACCTTCTTACATAGAACGGCAACAATGCCGAGCACATTGGCAGGTGATGAGATAAACTGAAAGTCATGAGTATCTTCAAACCCTAACTTTGAATATCATCATATATTTGTAGAGAAAAAACATACTAACACATGGATCAAAGGAGTACTTTACAGGACACAGCTGAGTCTTACTCGGAGGGAAGCCATCTCTTTAAAGCACATAATGGAAGAGTAGACATCTCAGATCAATAACCCAGCTGTACATACTAAGGAACTATAAAACCAAACCTCAAAGAAACCAAACAGTAACAACAAACACAGAAGAAGAAATGAGACCCAAGGAACTGAGCACCAGGAAATAACATAGACAGTAAGTTAAATAAAATAGTAATAGAGAAACAACAGAAAGAAGTCAACAAAACCACAGCACTTCCTGGCAATACCAGAACATACACTGTAGACCAGATCTGGTCAGACAGGAGAACGAGACAGCCTTGACATTAGTACATAAGAATGAAGGCTGGGAAGTCCTAGTCATCTGTGGGAAACAAACAAATGAAAATCTGTGATATGGGATAAGATAGGAGCCTTCATCCAGAACTGAGGAGCTACTGACATCCGAGCTTCCAGGAGAGAAAAAGGGTAGACCTTTTTGAAGGGTGTGGCCTCTACTAGATTAACCGAACTCCAGTGGACAGATGATTGCACATCTAAGAGTATATGGTTAGTATAAAATGAACTTGATGTGTCATTTAAGAAAAAAAAAAAAGAAAACAAAACATCTAAAGTTGTTTTCAACTTAAAGTTGTTTTCACACATCTAAAGGCAGTGTGAGTTGGTCCAGAAAGAGCAAGGAGTAAGAAATAAAGAGGTGAATATGATCTAAAGCACTATGAAGTTCTAAAAGAATATATCTTAAAAGTAAAATGAAAACCTATCAAGACAATATAGCTATGGACTATAAGCCAGCCACAGTTAAATACTTTCTTTTGAGAAAGAAAGAAAGAGAGAAAGAAAGAAAGAAAGAAAGAAAGAAAGAAAGAAAGAAAGAAAGAGAGAGAGAGAGAGAGAGAGAGAGAGAGAGAGAGAGAGAGAGAGAGAGAGAGAGAGAGAGAAAGAGAGAGAGAGAGAGGAAGGAAGGAAGGAAGGAAGGAAGGAAGGAAGGAAGGAAGGAAGAAAGAAGGCAGACATAGGGAAAGAGAAAAGTCAAGAAAAGAAAAGAAAAACGAAAAGAAAAGAGGAAAGGTGAGGAGAGGCAGGGAGGGGAGGGGAGGGGAGGGGAGGGAAGGGAAGGGAAAGAAAATAGAAATGACAGAATGGCTCTCAACTCGTTCCATAAATCTCTTAGGAAACCTGGCACAGACAGTGCAAGACAATGTCCCTGTACACAACAACAAGAACACTAGCAATAGGAATAAATCCAACCCACAGAAGAACTAATGCAGGAGAACCAGTGCACTCTGTCTCAGGGATACATACATACTGTATGCATGTAACATGAATGGATCACAAATGTACATATTGGGAAAATCTGTACAATCGAAAGCTTCTGACAAAATTCAAACCCCCAAAATAGTAACAACAATAGCAACAAGTCTTATTAGCACATTATGTAGAAATAAAAGCTCTCACTTCATCAAAGAAATACAAAGTAATCTAGACTTAATTCCAGACACAAAACTTCAGTTTCAACTAAGCCACTCAGAACTGAGTTCTAGCTAGTGCAACATGTAAGGTAGAGGTGTTACTTTTATTCAGAAATTTCTCCAGCCCTCTACATAGGAATTCTCTATTAAAACTCAGTGAATCTAAATTTAGCAAGGTCACCAAGATACAAAGGCAACTTAAGACAACTATTGGTACTTCCACATAATAAAAGTAAGGTGTTAAAAAAAAAAAACCAACAAAGACCTCATTCCATCCCCAGTAACAGTGTCTAAACTCATATGTTCTTTTTGGATTTTGGGAGACAGGGTCCCTCTATGCAGTTTTAGCTATCCTGGAACTCACTCTGTAGAACAGGCTAACTTCAAAGTCACAGAAATCTGCCTGCCTCTGCCTCCTGAGTGCTGTACTAATCAAACCCATGAACTCTTTAGGAATAAATTTAAAATGACTTCCATGCTAAAATCTATGGGCATTGCTAAGATAGCAAAAGATCTAAATGAAGGGAGGCATACCAGGAACTAAAGCCTTTAGTGTCAACACAAGAATGGATAAGCAAAAATGGCAGAAGATTTATACAACCCAGGCTTGTCAGCACAACAGCACAGATATATCTTCAAAGTATGCCAGAGAAGGCAGGTGTTGGCTGCCTTCAGCAGGAATGGAAAAACACCCAGGACAAAAAAAAGAGATCGTCAGGCAATAAGTGTTTTGTCTCTTCGCTGGTTGTGATGAGTGACTTATCTATCAACATTCCAAGTGTGCACTCAGCACAAGGAGCTGTCATTCACAGTCACTGTGCTAAGATCACTCTGAACTCCTCTGTAGTTGTCACAAATGAGGTACAAGTTCTTGCATTTGTGGGCTATACAAATATATTTCAAATCCCAAGCAGCTAAGCTTACAGCCATCTGTAAGCCACCTAAAAATGGGTGCTAGGAACTGAAACTTAGGTCCTTTGGAAGAACAACATGTGCTCTTAACCCCTGAGCTATCTCTCGAGCTCCTGAAGTAACTTTTTAGAAGTCACTGTGTTAGAGGGTGACACAGGAATGAGGAATCTGGAGGCTAGAAAGAGCTCACTGACTGCTCTTCCAGAGGCCTGAGTTCAATTCCCAGCAACCACATGGTGGCTCACAACCATCTGTAATGGAATCCAATGCCCTCTTCTGGTGTGTGTGAAGACAGCAACAGTGTACTTACATAGATAAAATAAATAAATCTTTAAAAAATGAGAGATCTTCTGAAAATTAGACTTTCAAATATATTCAAAGAAAAAGAGCAACTGAGGAAAGGGGACACTATCTTGCAACTGTTCCCACTCTCTTTTAAGTGGTATAAGTAAGTCGATATGATGTATTTTGTCATATGGTGCAATAGAAAGCAGACATTATGAAGTTGCCATCCCAAAATCTATGGTTTGAACTTAATCACCTGGGATAATCAGACTCATGAAGAATGTAGGATTCTAAATCTCCTTCCAAAAAGGTTAATTCCATGAAGGGAGGGGGGAAGGTCCAGGCCAGTTCAGACTAAAACAATAAATGCAAAAGCTGAAACAGGGCATCAATTTAAGATGACTATGTCTTAGACATTTAGGAAATGCAAGTATTGCCTATGTAACACTACAAAATTCTTAACTATTTTATACATGTTAATGTTATTGGGGTCATGTTAAAGAATATGTCTTGGGAGAGAGACACTCAAGTGTTTAGAATAAAATGATTCAGCAAGCATGCAAGCATACAACATATATATGCATACATGAATACATTCATATATTCCTATGTGGGAGAAGAGAGCTTGGCAAACTATTAAAATTTCCATATAAAATATTATGTAAAAATTCTGCATTTCAGCTCTTTTTTATGTTCAACATTTAGCAAGTAATCCCAGCTTCTCTAGACTGAGGAAAAAATGTAAAAGCCTACTACAAGTGCATTTCTGGTGATTCCAGTACTCTAAGGTAGAAGCTGATGCAGGAAGAGCCTAAACTTGGACCTAGCCCGGACTTTGTTTCAAAAACACAAACAAAAAGGCATTTCTTATATGCTACAATATACTAAGAAGACTCAAGCCACCTCAAGACTCTCAAAATTAATTCTGTACTCCTGTCCATCTATTAATAGGTCAAACTCTGTCCACCAATGGCAGGACAATTTCATTTGATTTAGTCAGCATCAGAGCTACAGAGGTTATTATTAGCCTATATATCCAAAGTAGGATAAAGTCAGAAAGAAAAGTGAGTCCTTACACCACTTCTCTTTTTGTAGGTGTGGAGCCATGTTTCTATACAAGAGTGAAAAGCCTGCTTCTTTCTTTAAAAGTTATCTGAATTCAAAACAATCTGCCATATCTGGGCCACAGCTACATTTTTAAGACTTGCATGAATCAAAAGTAATTCTTAAGGAACATCACACAGTGCTAATGTTTGGTATGTTTTGTTCGTAAGTATTCAGGTGCTAGAGGCTTGGTCTGCAAGGTGTCAGTATTATAACAAACTAATCATTTAGACAATGGGCCACTAAAAGGTGGGCTCACTAAAAAGGTTAGCTGGCTGAGGAAAGACTCAGAAAGGATTAATGATGGGCTCCTGAAAGTGGATAGTTACAAAACAGAACCCTTCAGCCCTTTCTGCATGCAGACAACTCCCTTTTAATTTCTCTGCCAAACTGTGGTAAAGCCAAAAGGCTCTCAGAGGCAAACAGATGAGAGCCACTCAACTGTAACTTTCAGTTCCTAAAACTACAAGCTATAGATTTGTTCCCTCAAGTAATCAGCCTCAGGTATTTGGTTACCACATGAACAGAAATAAAATCATATTGTCACAGAGAAAAACATTCAGCTAACCTTAGTATTAAACCATCTCAACACAGGAAATATGCTCAGTTATTTTCTGAAATGTATGGTTACAGAATGTGTAAATTATGGCAACTAACAGACGTGTGTCTATTGGTTTTTATTTCTTGCCTTTGAAGCTGTTATGCCATTTATTCCTAGTTACCACAATGAAAATAGGATTTTCTGAATTGCATCTGCCAAGTGAGACAACCAAACTCAGATTCTAAAAGAAAATGTCTTTTTATCTACACACACACACACACACACAGGAACAATTCTAAAATACTGTCAACATTGAAACATTCATACACAATGTTTTCTATTTCAACACAAAATCCAAATATATACAGCAACAGAACGCATGGTAAGAGCAGGTAGCACTGTGTTTCATATGCTCCCACACTGCGATATGGAACAGAACTGATAGCAAACAGACTGCCAAGGGATGTAGGAAATAAAATATAGTCAAGGTTTTAAATAAATATGAAGTCTGAAGATGCATCGGGCCCATCTACCCAGAGAATGTTAGAAAATCTTGTGATTCTTGTTTGTGACTGTTCTGATTTAAAATTCTTATAACACTTATAGAAGCAATCACAAAGGAAATACAGGAGGAAGATGTTTATTCAACTCTTAGATAATCTTTAAAAAGGCTCATGGAGGTGAGATAGCTCAGTGAGTAAGGACATGAACAAGCTTGACAACCTGAGTTCAATTCTCAACTCCAGGTCCAGGTGGTTGGAGTAAACCGGATCCATAACTGGGTCTGCTGACCTCCAAACAGGCACCATGGCACCTACGACCCCAGCAATACGGAGGAGGAGGAGGAGGAGGAGGAGGAGGAGGAGGAGGAGGAGGAGGAGGAGGAGGAGGAGGAGGAGGAGGACGACGACGACGACGACGACGACGACGACGATTTAAACAGTGTGCAGACTGACAGAAAAGGCCAAAACAATGGCCAACCTTACCATCACTTACAGGACATATACCTCTCAACAGACACTATCTATTTTCGCCAAGAATGTACAAGAGATATAAGAAAGACAAAGACACTGATAATTTACCACGTGATTGATTAGCTAAGCTGAATAAAATCAGGAAAGACCATAAATGCTAAAAACCAAACAAGAGAATTAACATGTATATAGGAGGGCAATGAAATAACTTAGCAATATTCTAGAACTTAAACTTGAGCTGGGACATGCTTAGGGAAAGAAACTATTCCAGCACAGTGAGGCTGCATGGCTGAGGGCAGATCTTACACTCAGGACCGAAGGGCACAGGCTCTCTCTGCATTGACTGCCAAGCAAGAGACTTGGCTGCACACTTACTGCCATGTACGGCCTACACCCAGCATCTCGAGTCTTGGCAATAGAGTCCACAAGCTGTCCACTTATGCCAAAATCACAGAGCTTTATATTTCCACTTCTGTCCAGAAGAATATTGGAAGGTTTGATGTCTGCAAGAGATACATGCCATTCAGTATACAGCTGATCAGTTAAGTGACTCTAAAGTACTACAGTCAGAAATACTGAAAATTTTGAACCCTTAAATTCAGATATAAAAGAAATAAACTTTCATTTAGCATATGTAATCATGATTCATGTTTTAAACAGGTATCAATAACTAAGGCCAGAGAAGGTGGCTCATATCTATAATCCCAGTACTTGTGACATTGTGCAGGGAGGATTGCTCAGAGTTTGAGAGCAGCTACAGAGTAAGACCCTGTCTATAAAATCTAAAAAGAGACTAGAACTATAATGTAACTGTAAAATTCCTTTCACTATTACAATTTAACAAGCCAATTTGTTAAGTCTCTTAACATCTTCACACATAGAAAACACAAATAAAATCGTGGTATTCAGCAATCAGGATAGGGAATGAACTTTATCTGATAATACACTAAGCTTATTTTCAAAAGAAGTCAACAACTATACAACTAAATATAAGGTATACCAGTCATAAACCTACAATCTTAATTTCATTAAGTATAGCTTTAACTTATGAAAGGATTATTTTAAAGGAAGAAATTATTTATTCTCGAAAAATCTAATCAATTATTTCTAAGAAAATTTTTAAAGATTTATTTTTATTCATGTGTGTGTGTAGGCGAAGTGTGTAAGGAGACACTCAGAGGTGAGAAGAGGACATCAGATCCGCTGGAGCAGGAGTTTGTGAGCCACCCAGTGTAAGTGCTGGGACCTGAACTTGGGTCCTCTGGAAAACAGCATACACTTTTAACTGCTGAGCCAATGTTCACCCTGAGAGAGAGTCATGTGACCTAAAATGTTCTCTCCAGTTTCTCCCAACCACCTTTCCCTTGACCTCATTTCTATAACTTTCAGAATGGTTGTGCCTTTGCTCAGCACACAGAGAGCCAAAGCTACTCCTCGTTGGCAATCACTATCAATGTGCAATGCGCTGACTGTCAAATTTCCCCCTGTGCTCTCCAATTTTCTGTTTCTATCATGAACTTTCCATCTATCTCATTGTCAGCATCATGGAAAACAATAATTGAGACTTCTGGGTCTAGATCTAGCTTTAGATCTAGAAGTCTCAATTATTGTTTTCTAGATTTACATCTAGATCTAGACCCAGAACTTCCTAATCTCTCCATCCTGTCTAGTGAGGTCTGCATCTTGTCAAGGTCTCTATCCAGATCTCCAAGACATGGCTCCTGACAGGTAAGTCTCATGCTCCTTGGCAACAGTTACTCTTAGAGAAGGGGACAATTCTAGTAAATGTGACACAGAATATAAACATGTAAGAAAGTATGTCTCCCCTGCTAAAAGGGCCACATGGGAAGTGGGAGTCCTTTCTTCAGGACATTAATGGATCTAGAAGCAATACTGGGAGACAAAGTGGTAATTAATGTCATGGCAATGCTTTCATAACAGGTCCTGTTTTAGAGGAGTTTTGGTTTGTAATGTGAATTTTAAATCTCTTTTACAAAAACATGCTCTAAAGTTAAGAGGAAACATTTCATACGAGAAACAGCATAGCTTTAAAATGCTTGAGTATAGAGGCTGGGAGTGTAACTAAGTAGTAGAGAGCCCTTGTCCAGCTTGCCCAAGGACCTAGGTTCAATTCCCAGAAATGGAAAAAAAAAATGGCTTAAGGTGCTATGTTCTCAGATTCTGGTTTGATTATCCACAGGGCTACTGTGATGCTTTGATTATATGCAGTCGTCAATGTTACTATGCAATGAGTGATTTATTTTTAGTCATTTATGCTTCCCTTTAATTTTATTGGTATCTTTTAACTGTACAAAGAGGTTTTGTTACTAATAATAACTATTTCTAACTAAGATCAATTATTTAAAGCAAAAAGTACTTTTAATGTCTAATATATCTTCTAAATTAGATGGAAATTGGTAGAATCCCAGAGGAGGGAAAGTTGAAGCTTCAGAACATATAGCATTGGCCACAAACAAATATTTCATGCAAATTTGTATGGTGTTATGGTAGTTTTCATTTTTAAAATTGTTTACCAACTAAAGGAGAAAAGGTGACTCCTATGTAGTGAGAGTGGGATTTTTAAAAACAACAACAACAACAACAACAACAACAACACAGAAATATAAGAATGTTTTCATTTTAATCCCAGACGTGGGATATGGGACTGCTTCAGATTATCCACAGTAGCTGATTATGATTTGCCTTGTGCTCTAGCAGGGGTGTGGCTCTGTGCTATCTGTAGCTGTGTGACTCTTAGAATTCTGAAGACTCTTCAGAGGGTATATAAATCCCAGAGTCCCGACAGAAGCTGCTGCTATGTGGCTTGGTTGGTGGCTGGTTGCTGTTGGTTGCACCTTGTGGCAATTTGTCAAGTAGTTGTGTGCAAAGAGACAGAAAGAAGAATTAGAGATGCTGATGGCAAAGATCAAACTTGCCCCAAGGAACTCGATGTCCCTAATCAGCAGGAAGGAATCTAAGCACATCGCCCCCTTGCCCCCTTTACCCTTTTTTCTCTCCTACCTAGTGTTGGAAGGTTGAAAGGGTAGAAGAGGGGTGGAGAAGGGTAAAAGAAAAATAACCCACAAAATAGCCAGAAGTCAAGCTATATTCCTGTTCCATAGAAAGCAATCCATACCTACCTCTGTGAATAATTTTCAAGTTTTCTTTTAAGTGGTTTAGTGCTTTCACAGTCTAGGGAGAAAAAGAAGAGATGGGATAAAGGTATTTATTTATGTATGTATGTGTTTATTTATTTATTTATTTATTTATTAAAATAGCTCAAAAACCTATCACAAGCAATATCCTCCATAGCCCTCTGTATGCTTTCTCCATTTAATATTTGAAATGCTATCCTTTTGTATTTTGAATTATGATGGTATATAATTTTACATCTGATAAGTTGCCTTTTATATGTTCCTCTCTGACAGCTAAGGAAACAGTAATAAGACTTATATATTAATTTAGTAAAAAGTTGTATTGTTTTTGTACCTCACACCTGTACAATCATAAAAGCTGGTTCTACTATCAATGATGGTGATAATTTTTATAAGTTCTCAGCTCCTCACAATCATTCACTAAATCCCAAAAGTAAGTTCTACAGAGCTGACATATCTGCTCAGACAGTAGCAATTTGTCCTGTCCTGGGTCACAGTACCCATGATTAGAAACCATAGGCTTCTTCAGAAAGAGAGGAAACAGAGACTTGACAACAAGCCAGCACATTTGCTGTTTAAAAGAAAGGAAAAAGAAACTCAAGTCTTTGCTATCATCAGGGGAATTATATGAGGAATATAGAAAGCACCCCCTTGAATTATCTCAATAACTCTTCTTGTGTGTTCACTGGTCTATTAATTAGCAAGAGACTATAGAGGAAGTAATTTAAAATGCTGTGCTTAATATATACCAAGTTTGAAAATATAAACACAGATGCACTAAGTACATATACTGAAGTATATATACTAAGTATATAGTATGTACTAAGTATGAGATGTACTAAGTATATCTACTAAGTATATACATGATACTCATATATAATAAAGTAATTTGATATTTGTATACTGTAGGTAAGAGTGAGGTTATGGGATGAGGTTGTAGGGTTTAAACGATCAATAACTTAAAACCATGTAAATACCAAAGCAAATTAATATTTCAATGCTTTAGGATTTAGCATCTGTAACAATGGGATATTATTTACCATAGAGTTAACAGAAAGATTATGTGATAGAATTTTGGCTTAACACAAATAATATTCCCTCACCATTAACTACTATCATTATTCACTTATTGTAGAGTACTGCAGTTCTATTCTACTACCGTACTATTATATCCCAATACTGTGAACAGTAGCAAGTTCCTAGACAACAGTGGCTTGGTATACTGGAGGTATAGCTAAACTATTAATGTAAAGTTTACATATTCATCTAAACAATGAATACATTTCTAGTTCAACTCAGTTTCTTTTTATAGCATTATATGAAAGAATATGTATTTCAAAAGTTAGCTAGCTCATAAATGATTCAAATTTAACCATTAATGTGGCAGGGAAAAATTTTTAAAGCAAGTTATCAACTTTAACATAACTTACTAACTACAATTTAATCAAAAATTTAAAAGTCTACCAGACACACACATCTCTTACAACTGAAAGAGTTCAGGAATTGTTTTTATTTTTAAATCGGTTTCATTAGCTTTAGAAATCACCAAGTTGGCAACTGACAAACGAAATTGGGTGGGTGCTGATCCACAGAAATCATAAGTCATGAGCAACCATGTATTTGTTAATGCTCACATCAACTACACGTGTGTCACTGGCTCAGTGTCTCAGGGGTGCTCTAAATGTCTTATACTTTTGCTTTATAAAAAATAAGTTACCTTTTCTTTTGTAAAAAAAAAAGTTGTACACACTTATCAAGTAAAAGATGAAAGCAGCAAACTAAGTGATTGTGAATTTATAATGCATATTCAGAGAACTCTTCCCCTTTTTGGTACTCTGGAAAATGCAAATTGATTAAATCATAATGCTGGCTACTAAAATTACAAGTCATATTTTAAATGATTTTGACTGAATAATCCTTGTTCTTAAACCACAGTAAAACGCATTTGTCAAAAAGCTTCAAAACAGAGTTCTGCCACTCTGATTAGCTCAGAGATATAAACTATACAAATATAGTTGAAACAACAGGGGAAACAAATATAAAATAGCATTCCTAGTTTTACTTAACATTCTGTTACAGTTCTTTGAGATTTGAATAAAAATATAGTATTCACAGACTTTCCTTGTTTTGAAAAATGTTCCTCAGAGCTACTATTTTAATTATGGCAAAGATGTGACTTCATCTATTATCCTACTACAAATGATTTTTCTCAGGAAGGCAACAAAAATCCAAAACCACATGCATTCACAAACAGCAGCAACTAGTAACAGAATTATACATCAGTGATGTGAAAGCCAAATACTTACTGCTAAAGTGATTTTGCCTAAGATCTCTTCTGGAATAACGTCATCTAACACACTATATACATATTTGTAAAACTTATCGAACGAGGTAGACATGAGCTCCATACAGATCCAACAGTCGCCCTGTAAAACAGCAGATACTCATCACTAATAAAATCCTGGTATTAAACACTGGCAACTTAGGTCAGAATCAGAATGAAGAAGGAAAACATCTTCCTCTGCTTTTACAGAGAATCTTTATAAAACCTCTGCTGAACCTCTAATTTGTGATTTTTTTTTTTTTAATATCATGAAGGACCTGGAAAGGCTGTCATATCTGGGCATAAGTATGTGGCCAAATCTTATTTTATCCGGTCTTTTTTTTTAAAAAAAAATTTAAGTGTTATTAATTTTTTAAAAGTATGACTGTGTGAGAGAGAATGCAGTACCCTTGGACACCAGGAGAGGGTGTCAAATCCCCTGGAAAATGGAACCTGGATCCTCCCTACAAGAGTGCTCAGCCCTTTCATCTTGGTGCCGAAACCCGAGACAAGAAACACCATGGGATATACTTGATTAAGCCTCTTTCACCGAGAAAAGACTGGTAAGTCTTACACCCCCACTGGTCAAAGCAATAGTCTGGTGCTGCACTTCCCGAGTTTCCCCGCAGGATCGCTGCAATTCCGTTCCTCCTTCCCGGTGGAACTCGGCGGAGGCGGCAATGCTCCGCGCAATGCTCCGCGCGGTGGCAAGTGCTACTGGGCACAGCTATCTAATTCACCCCAGCATCTTATTGCTAGGTTACAAAACAAGCTAAAGCACAGCCTCATAGAGGTCGCATGCATGCACACACGTCCCTGCTGGACAGCAGTGCTTATTCTACTAGTTCCCCTTGTTTTTCACGGCGGCTTGGCGGCCAGCTGGGCTCAAGGTGCACTGGCCACAGTTGCGGTCGGTCTCTCCAGGGTGCCTCACACGAATGATACCTTCCTATTCCCCGCCGCTGCCAAGCCCTGGCCTTGGCTCCGGTTGCCAGAGCGTCAGCTGTCGACGCCCTCACAGCCCGAGCCAGACCCCCTCCCTCGCCAGAACTGCTGCTGAAGCTGCTACCACCACCGCAGCAGCCGCAGCAGCTCCCCCTCCCGCCCCGTTGCTAAGATACGAAACAAGCTACTTCCCAGCCACTGCTGGCTACCTGACTTCCGACTTCCGCTGCTGGCAGGAAGTACCACCCTGTACCTGTGGATCACTAACCTTCCCTGCTACAGCTTTTCTTGCTGACAGCTTCTACCATCAGAGCCGCCGGCCGCAGGTTTGCAGCACAACTGTTACCCATGGCGCGATATCTCCAGGCTCTCAGAATCAGCTATGCTCCATCCTCAATCCCTGCTGAGCGATGCCATGTGGTCCCACTACCTCCGCTCTCAGAGTCCACCACTCTCAGCCACAGCAAGCCTGCACTCCTTTCCCGTTGCTGTGCCCCACCCCCCACCACCATAAGGTCCCACTCCACTGGCTACAGCACAGATTTCTAGGGCCATTACCTGCAGAAGCCTAGCCACAGCCCACGCCCAGCTCCACACTGGCTGCTGAGATACTCCATCAATTCTAGTACCCGATTCTCTCACAGCTCTACCGCTTCTCCCTGCCACCCTGTCCTCCCTCCCCTTCACTGCACCGTCTCCCTACCACCCTGTACTCCTTCTCCTTCACTGCAGGGTCTCCCTGCCACCACTCTCAATGTCCTCTACTGTTAATACAGCAGGTGATGACTGGTCTTGCAGCCACGCACAGGCAGGAGAAGCAAAGTTGGGGAACCGAGTCCCACAGTCAAGTGGTTCAAAATGTTCAACATGACAGCCAATTACACTGGCTTCCACAAGTATGTGTGCTACCTGTCAGGTTCTTCCCTCTACCAGATTAGAAATTTAAATAAACACTAACCATAATAGTAAATAACCCTTAGCTTTCAAATGAAGTCTGGCCAACCTCTTTTGGAACGAAAGGTTTCCTCTCATGCCTAGCCCACACTCCTGCTTAGGACATCTAGGCCCACCCTCGGGTGTAATCCGGAAGTGATCCTGAATTCCCCCCTCGCGTTGGCTTTTACAGTCATACACAAAATCCTGGTCCAGGCGGGACACTTCCTCCATATTTCAAAGCCTCAGCTCCTAAAGGCCCTCATGATGGTCTGGGCTCTTTGGCTTAGCTGCCTTTTAGTTGTTACTGTACTCTTTAGGACGCTGAGTTTGTAGTCAACAACTCCCTCCCCTACCCAGTGGGCGCTACTCATCTTCGACTGTATATTTTTAAAATTAACAGTCTGGTAAACGATAAAGAATCTGAACCTCACCTATTCTGTGTTCCCACACCCTTAACTCATTTGCTCCTATAGCCTGCGTGCTCAAGTTGATGTTAACGAGCCTAAATCTGCCTAGACAAACTCATTTTCTGTCACCACAATTTAATCCATTGCTGCCAGCTTTCTTACTCTGATCCTAGCATCTTTACTAACCAAGGCAATATACTTTCCTCTACCTATGCAACCTACCAAAGCTACTTAAGATTTCCATTCCTAGTCTCTCTTTAACTATTGCTCTCCTACCTTACGCTCAATCTTGTCAGAAGTTTGTTATTAGATTTAAGACAGACAGAATTCCCAAAGGCCTGACAGCTTCTCCCAGGAGGTCTCAGAAGAAAGATGGACACCACCACAGGATGCTGCCTGAAAGAGTGCAGTGGACAAAACCTGATACCTGAGTCAAATGACTTAGCTTAACAAAGGTAAGCCATTTCTCATGTCATGGGTATCCATTCCACAGAGAAAAGCCGTGCATCTTCTGTGCTTGAAAACCAGACTGACAGCCAAAGCCGCCATGGAGACCAGAGACCACAAAGAACTGCTGACTACTGGAATTTGTCATTCTTTAATAATATAACTGCTAAGTTATTGTTTATTCCTCAGACTTCTTACTACATTGACAGCTAGACAGTTATCTCCTTACCTAAACTCTGTTTCCATTAAATGCTTCATATTTCCTCTTCTTGCTCTGTCATTGTCCCAACCTTCAATTCTATTCCTTCTGAGCCACAAAGGCTCATCTTAAAGACTGTTCATGTGGTTAACTCATGTTGTTATCTCTTTAATAAACTTGTTAGCTACAGGAAACCTACCCAAATCTACTGCTCATGGACCAAGTAGGCTCCATCCAGATAAGTACATTTGCCCAAGTTCCCACTTTACTACCTTTCCAAAGGGTGGGATTCCTCTGGGTTTCAATTGTACATCTTAAGAAAATTTTCCTTTCTCCCAAATGTACTTACTCTTATTCCCTACCTATACTAATGTGTTCCAACATCTTGTTAAGTCCAGGCCCTTGCAATATCCAGGACAGCTCCAGAGAAGCAACCTTCAGATGCTCCAATCTCCTCTCAGCTTCTCCAGACGCAGACAGCTTCTACTGGACCTGTTCTCCTGACCTATCCTCAAGTGACTCTACAAATCCTGGACAGCAAAGAAGCAGCCAGTCTTCCTGAGACTGGACAATCACCCCCCCATACCCCTTTTCTCTAGGTTCCCCAGAGACATGCCGCCCCAATGTCAGCATGAAGCAGCCAGATCTCAACAACGACCCTATTCGTGCTTTGCCATATCCACTGTCACTTCTTTTCTTTTCTCTTTTTCTTTTATTAATTAACAAATACTGGGGATGTTGGGGTTTTGTCTAAGCTCCATCCCACACCTACCTGGCAATAGCCAGGTATGCCCCGCCCCAGAGATCTGGTCCACTATAAGAGGGGCTACTTGCTCCTCCTCTCTCTCTCTTTGCTCTCCGCTCTCCCACATTCTCACCTCTCTGCCCCTGGGGCTCTTCCCCCCTCCACGTGGTCATGGCCGGCCTCCACTCCACTCACTCTATTCTCTCTCTCTCTCTCTCTCTCCTCTCTCTCTCTCTCTCTCTCTCTCTCTCTCTCTCTCTCTCTCTCTCTCTCTCTCTCTCCCACTGACTCCCATCCCGTACTCTGAATAAACTCTATTCTATACTATGCCTGTGTGTGTGTGTGTGTGTGTGTGTGTGTGTGTGTGTGGTCCCTCAGGGACAGAGGTGCCCAGGCAAGGGCCCGCCTGGACACCTTCCCCCATGCCGCCTAGCCATACTCCCTTAACCCCCTATACTCTCCCTTTTTAAGCCCTTTCAATAATGGCTTTAGAAAGGCCCTACCTCCTAAAACTCTCTAAACAATGTTGCCAACTGGAACTAGGGACCAAGTATCAAATGCCTGAGCTTATGAGGGACATTTATCATTCAAGCCACCTCATATAATAAAATATAGCATATAAATCAGACTCAAGGGGAGAATTACATGATCATCTCAACAGATGTAAACAACATTTTGACAAGTGCATCATTCCTTCAAGATGAAAGCCCAAAAGAAACTAAGTTCAGAAGCAACATAGCTGGGTACAACACAGGGCATATATGACAAACCTATAGTTAATATATGACAAACATACAGTCAATAGATGGCAGACCTTTAGTCAAAATTATTGTGAATTAAGAGGAACTGGTTGCATTTCCCTTAACATCAGAAAAGAAAGAAGGTTGCTTACTCTCCTTTGATGTATGCTGAAAGTCTAAGCTAGAACAATGAGAGAAAAGAAAGAATATTAAAAGAAACAGAACAAGAGGACATAATCCCCCAAGAGTTTCTCTCTTGGCTGTCCTAGCCCTGGCTGTCCTAGAACTAAATTTGTAGATCAGCTTGGTCCCAAACTCACAAAAAGCATCCTGCCTCTGCCTCTCAAGCCCTGGGATTAAAGGTATACACCATAATGCCTAGCTGACATGATTCTATTTTTAAAAGATCCTAGAAAACCCTAGATATGATAAAGACAGTAAAGTAGCTTCTGTTGTTAGAATGAGAGTGATTTCCATGGCCATATATTTGACTACTTGGTTCCCAGGTGGTAGAATTATTTGGCAAGGATTGGGAGGTATGACCTTGTTAGAGGAGATGTGTCACTGGGTGTGGGCTTTGAGGTTTGAAAAGCCCATGCCATTCCCAATTAGCTCTCACTACCTGCTGCATGCTGATAAGGATGTAAGCTCTCACCCTCCAGCACCATGCTCACACCTACCTGCATGTTACAGGTTCCCTATCAGAATGATCATGAACTCTAACCTCAGAAACTATAAGGTGCCCAAAACTCTCTCTTCTGTAAGTTGCCTTGGTCATGGTGTCTTTTCACAGCAATAGAAAAGTAACTAAGACATAAACTGCATTTTGTATTCTACACACATACCATATACTAGCAATAAACTTGCCCAGAAAAAAAAAAGGTGTAACAAAACAAAAAACAAAACCTCATTCATCACAGTTTCTAAAAGTAAATAATAAAATACCTATGAATAACCCTAATCAAAAGGATAAACTTTAAAGCCTGGAAGAAACTGAAGAATATACCAGGAGGTAGAAAGACCTCTCAAGCACATGAACTGGCAGAAGTAACATTGTGAAAATTAGATATGCATGACCCAAAGCAAAACAGGCTCAGCACAATCCCTGTTCTGGCTAGCTTTGTCATCTTGACACATGCTAGAGTCATCAGAGAGGAGGGAAGTCTCAATTCTTCTAAAGATTGACAAACCTGTAGGGCATTTTCTTAATAAATGGTTTATGGGGGAAAGCAAAGACTATGCTAACGGTCCTGGGTTCTATAAAAGAGCAGGCTTAGCATCACCATAGGAAGCAAACCTGCCCACTCTCATCTACATGGCCTGCCTCCTTTACCTCCAGGTTCCTGTCCTGCTTGAGTTCCTGCCCTCACTGCTTTTGATGATTAACTGTTGTATGAAATGAACCCATTGCTTCTGAAGTTGCTTTTGGTCATGGTGTTGTATAATAGTAACCCTAACTAAGACAGTCTCCATCTAAAAATTTCACTGGAATTTCATATAAAACTAGTAATAAATGCAAGACAAACAAACAAAAAGTTAACAAACAGATGAATATTAAGCAATACTAGGCAGAACAATGCTAGAGGCATCCTAATACCTGACCTAAAACTATACCACAAAGTCACAAGGACAAAAATAATGGTACTGCACAGACACTAATGGTCTACAAGACAGGACCTGGAAATAAATCCAGAAAGCTAAAGCCATCAAATCTTTGACAAATGTGTTAAAAATGTAATTACAAAAGAAGCCTCTTCAACAAATTGTGCCAATAAACTATATTCGATGTAAAAGAAAACTTTTCTTCTTCCACATCTTCCACCCTGAACAACAAAAAGCAAACACTACAATACAGAACAGAACAAGGACCTTAATCTAAGACTTGTAACTGCTAAGGAAAACAAGCAGAATATTCCAAGCGGAGGTGCAGGAAAAGCTTTTTTAAACAAGGACTCCAGCAGCATGTAAGCAATTCTAAGAACTGACAAATGGGATTACATGAAACTAGAAAGGTTCTACATGTCAAAGCAATCTATGAACAGAGCAGAGACTACCTCTAGAATGGGGGTAATCTCTCTTGGTGGTTGATGTAACTGACAAGGGATTACTATCTAAAATCTATAAAGAATTTCAAAAAATTTAAACTCTAACAACAAAATAAAAAGCAGTCAACCAATCAATAAGTAAGTTAATAAACAGACAGTTCTCAAAGGAAGAAATATAAATGCCCAAGAAACATTTGAAAAAGAGTTTTCAAAACATGTAGTTATCAAAAAAAATACAAATTCAAACTGCTTTGAAGTTGTATCTCAAAGTTGAAGCCTTGTCAAAATGGCTGTCATCAAGAAAACAAATGCTGATGGTGATGCTGACAGCGAGCAGCCCTTATAAACTGTTGGCAGCAGTATGCAGGCCCCTCAAACACACAAACCGTAGAAGTAGCATATGTTCCAGCCATAACTGCTCTTAGGTATACGCCTCAAGATCTAAACCAGTCTATCAGAGCTACTAGCACATTTACATCTTTGTTGCACTACTCACAGTCAAAGCACAGAACCAGCTTTGAAGCCTACTAACAGATGAATGGATTTTTAAAATTATGGTACAAAGACAAAAGGATTTCTTTTGTAGAGAATGAAATCACAGCCTATGCAGGAAAGTGGATGAAACTGGAAAATCATATGAAGCAAAATGAGCCAGATTTAGAATGACAAACGTCACAAATTTTCTGCCACATGTAGAAGACAGACAGACAGACAAACAGACAGACACAGACACACACACACACACACACACACACACACACATACACACACAAGAAGTTGAAAAAGAACTGAGAGAAGAGAAAGAGGTCTGAAGGAAGGGGTGGAGTGAAGTGAACAGGACGATGTAATGAAATACTGACAGGAGAGCAGAAAGGGGAACCTTTAGAAAATGGAAGGTGATCAGTCAGAAGAAGGAAGGGAATGAGGGAAGGACAGGTGGGTGGGGCAAAAAGAGAACAAACTGTATTGACACATACACATAAAGGAGGCTAGTGGGAGCAAAGGCAAGGGGGAAGTGACAGCATCTATTTAGTTAAAATGTACTGACACACAGATGTGCCACATCCTTAACAGAAAACAGGAAGGAAAAAAAAAATGGCAGTCAAAAGTAGCAACCACAAAAACACAGAAATATTTACATATAGATAGAGAGATGTTAATCATCCTTTAATATAAGAAGCTTTAAGTCTAAACTGCAGTGGAATTCCAAAACAATCCTAAGCAGAAAGAACCTATGGTTTATGAGGATAGTTTGTACTATAACGAGAGGCAACTTCATTGTTAATGACTGTGTGGCACTATGCTAAAGAGTAGAATTAATCCTACCCCCTTTTTACTCATCCCAATTAGATATGCATTTATCAGCTAAAACCCAAGTGGTTTCCCCGTACCTCTCTGAAGAGTGCACCATAGAACTGAACAATGTATGGGCAATCACTACTCCGCATTACTACATCCAAATCCATTAGAAGTTGTTTTTGTTCTTTTTCATCCACAGTTGACCGAATTCTCTGGAAAAGAATGAAAGAATAGTTTTTAAAACTGGAGTAAAACCTTTACCATAGTACTGAAAATTACCAAACCTCAAAATATTAAGCAGGCTGCAAAATTATCATGTTTCCTTATACTTTATAACTGTAAGGTTGGTCACAGAACATTTAACAAAAAAGCACTCAGGAATTCTCTAAAGGGCACAGGACTCTGGGTCACACATTCACTGATGGTGATGAGGCTTACACAATAATGCTCTTTGGTTCTGAGAATTATGTCCACATGCAAATACAAAGAAAATCAGAGTATAGAAGTTTTCACATGAATAACTGTAGGCTTCACGCAAATATATATTTAACCATCATCTCAGAATTATATAGGCTCTAGCATCCAATACAATAACAACCTTCTTGACTACCTAGCATCTTCATTCACTAGACTGCGATGGGAAACAGTCTAGGGCAGGAAAAGTGAGGACCGGGATGGAGAGTATACAGAAGAAAATACAAGCTTTCAAATCCCAACTGCTCTTCCTTCACTGAACTTCCTCTATGTTGAAAACAGGAAGTTTTCCCCACTTTCTATTCATGGTTCTGCATGCAGGTCAGCATAACCTGGGGGAAATCCTAAAATGGAGACACAGAGGGTTCCTTTTGTCTACTCCTAAGCTGAAAAGACAGTCCTCTGTATACTACAGATCTGGGACAGGGTCTTAACCAAACTGTACAACTCTGCACATTTCTGTCAGAAAACATCTATACTCCACCTCCCAACCAAAACACTGTAAAATATATATATTTCAAATGAACATTCCCCACTGCACTAGTAAGATAGAACAGAATCAAGTTCAGAAAACATAAGACATTAATAATGGAAATACAGCTTAACATTAAAGCATGCAAAGAACTCTTATTCTCATAAAAAAAGTTCACAATGTCACACTATGTCACTGTACACAACACAAAGCACATACTTACAAGGTAAGTTAGTATCAAAAAATACACAAGGTAGCATTTTGTCCTCCAAGACTTCGAGGTATCTGTCCTCAATGTTCTTGCAAGGAGTGAAGGCAGTCAATTAAATTCTTGAGCCCATTTTACAGAAGAGAAGCCAGAGGCAGAGATACAAAAGAGTATTCCATGTGACACGAGAACAGGCAGTTAAAGAACAGAAGTGGGTTCTCTCAGTTTTATGTTTGACACTGCACCAGGCATCAATCCCATATTCTTCAAATATATATTTCGAAAATGTATTTTCTTAGAATGCATACCTTGCTATCTACAGTGTTTCATACCAAATGAAATGTCTTGACTTTAATTTAAAATGTTACACTGAATACCACAGTCATAGAAAATAAAAGAATGGGAAGCAGAAAAGACAATTAGTTCCTGCAGAGGTGAGAACCTTTTCTTTCTTTCACTCTTATGTCCATATTTTCACAGTTTGATATGAATGACTTTGCTTCTAAATCAACATTATTATCTTGCTCCAAAAGGATATTTGTTAAAAGTCTAAGTAAGGAGATAAGTAATTTGCATATGTTCAAAATATAGCAGAGATAATTTTAATTAATAATTAATAATCAGTAATTACTTGAATGAATATTTATCTCTATTTTAATAATACAAATTGGTTGTGAGATTATAAAAAGAGTCAACATGATTTTTAAAAAGAATTTTATTTTTCCACATATCTAAATTTAAAACAAAGAGAAGATAAGTAAAAGAAGAGAAATCTCAAACTACCCTTTGGTTGAGAAAGATGTCTATGTAGTAGTTTATGAATTCTTACTATTCAAGTTTTTTTAATTATTAATTTTCTATCATTTTTCTATCTATATGTCTATACTGGTAAATACTAACACACGTGAATAGAAACCATGATTTTAAATTGATTTCATAATTTTTATTTTTATAAAGTTTGTCCAAGTCTAAAGAAAGGACATTACAGTAAAAACCACAACAGTTCACATCCATGTTTGACTTCTGAAACAGATTTCCAAACTCTGCCATCACTAAGGAAAGAAAACATGCCACTCCCTGGCATAGGGGCCCAGCTAAACTTTCTGGCAGCATTGTTCCTGTCCAGAATGAAAGACAGTTCCTGGGCTCTAAGCTTTGGCAGGAGAATCTGCTCATTGCAACCCCATTCTCAGTTCACTTCTGTGCATAAAGGAACACAGCTGCTGGATGGCTTCAGGTCAGCATGACACTGCTATGCGGGACACTCTGCACTAGACTCATGCCTCCTTCCCTACTCCCTTTGTTCAAGTACTGTGGGTAGAGGTGAGCAGCCAGCTGCCAGGATTCCACCTGAATGATGTGAACTGAGAAAGCATTGCTCAGTAACTACAGTAAAGTTCTGGGGGTTGAGTTGTAACATTTACCTCAATGAACACCTAACTAACCCAGTCTTCCCAAAGGAGAGCTAACTACAAATATAAACCTACATTAACAGCACATTCAAGTTAATGACTCTTAGTTCTTGATTAATAACTCAAGTTAGAGAATATCTAAGGATGATGAGTGTATAAATCTAGTAGTAACACAGTTGCTACTGGACACTTATTTATGGGAAATCAGAACAGTAGCCTGGGAAAAGTTTCTACCATTTGCAACAAGTGAGGCCAAGGTGGGTTAATCCTAAGGAAGTAGAACTGCCATAAAGCTGAGTAAGTACATCAGGCATCAGGAAGAACCTTTCCTTCCCACCAGTTAGTCAGTTCTAATCCCAGTCACAGAAAAACAGAACTCTGAAGATGAAGCAATGCTCACACACTCAGAAGTTGAACCAAGGAACTCATGCACGGTTTCTAAGAAATGATCATTTATTTACATCTTAAATTTAAGCTGAATAAGACAGATAGTAGACTGGCCAACACAAGCCTTTATCTTTTCTTCTTCTTTTTTTTTTTGAACTTAAAGAGTAGGATGAAATATCTCCATGAAACACTTTGAAAAGTCATCTCATGATTAAAGAAGTTCATTTATGATAAAATTTCAGGAAAAATTTGGCCCAATTCCTAAGAAGCTGTTGGAAGTTTACTATCTTTTCTAATATAGTGCAGGAGCTAGGAGTTACTAATTAATTTAACCCTAACTCATGGTCTCATGCAGAATGCCTTGAGGATTTTTTGGTGGTGGTTAATGATGGAGAACCCAGGCCTTGAGTGGTCTGGCCACTCTTACTCAGCTTAAATTTAAGATGTAAATAAATGAACATTTCTCAGAAACCATGCATAAGTTCCTTGTTTCAAATTCTGAGCATGGTGAGCATTGCTTCATCTTTGCACTTCTGTTTTCCGTGACTGGCATTAAGGCCTGACTGTAAGGGAGGGGAAGGTTCTTCTGATGTGGCTGGCTAGTTGCTCTACCACTAAGCCACATATGCAGCCCTCGGTGCCTTGTGTTTCTCCAACCTAGATTTAAATAAAGTACAAATGCAATCCTTTTCACTGATATTGAACAATGATACAAACGTTAGAATAGCAGCTGTCCTCTAAGTTTTCACTTGGACCTCTGAGGTGGCTTTTCCCACAATGCATCAATGCTTTTCTAAACCTGCCCTACACCTCCCACACATTTAGCACTCATGAGAAATGAATGGCTACCAACAAAACAAATAGTATGAGAATTCTCAAGTAAATTAAGATACATGCTATCATGGAAAGGAGTTGGAGGAGCTCATAAACAACAGTCACAGGAGGGGCTAGGACTGGAGGCAGAGAAGCAACAGGATGGACATAAGTAGCACACAATCCAGAGGAAACTAAGGTGACCCCTTCATATTGGTACAATATGACCTGATGGAGTCATAAATGTGCCCAATCCCATCCTCCACTTTTCTTGTCTACATTTATTTCCAGGGTTGAGGACAAAGAACCAGAGTACAAAGGAGGAGGAGCAGGAAGATAAATCAATCCTTATTAGGAGGTAAGGATGACATGTATGTGACAAAGAAAGTAGGAAGGAAGGTTGACTGTGGCTAAGGATGGATATGTAGGGAAAATGAAGAATGGCTCACAGGAACTTTCTTTCCTCTGATGGGCCTGTGGTAGTTTGAATAGGAATGGCCTCCTGGGCTCATACATTTGATTGCCTAGTCACAGGGAGAATACTCTTTGAAAAGGAGGTGTAACCCTGTTGGAGGACGCATTTCACTGCGGGTGGGCGTTGAGGTTTTAAAAGTCTACACCAGGCCCAGTGTCTCTATCTGCAGATCAGCAGTAACTCTCAACTACTCCAGCACTGTGCCTGCCATGGCAGCCATGCAGGCATCCACGGAAAATAATGGACCCTCTGAAAAGGTAGGGAAGCCCTTAATTAAATGCCTTCCTTCTCTTACAAAAGTTGTCATGGTCATGGTGTCTTCCCACACCAATAAACAGTAAGACAAAGCCTGTCTTTACACAGGGTTAGCAGGAAGCATTTTGCTAAGTGCTAAATAAATGCAAGATGGTTCTTGCCATAACTCTGACTAAGACTGTTGCTTAGAGCCAAATCAGGATTCTCCAAAATCTCTGCATTTCAAGAGGCCAGCCAGAGCCTACCTAAATGACATGCTCTGACCCTCTTTGTCTGGTGGACAACTACTTGGTCTCAACAGATCAACCCAGTTTTTCTTCCTACCACATTAAGCTATGTGCAAAGGTGAGGCAGAATGACAGGTTCTATCTCTTAGAAGATGCATGTGTGTGCAGTGGCCTCTGGTTCCTGATTCCATTCCTGTCTGGAGAGAGGGAAGCTGGGTTATCGCATATTCTAAAGATAACCTAGTGTTAAAAACAAACAAACACCCAAAAGATGGCAAGCTGTGTTTGCTATTGATTAGAAACTGTGGCTCCACAGGGTGCATGAGACATGTCAGTTCTTGAATTAGAACACTGCAGGCAAGAAGGATATGAGTCAACAAACATACCAGAATTAAGAGCTGAGGAGATCAAGCATCGACTTCAGTAAGCAGCTCTTCCACAGACTTGAAAACAGCAAGGAGAACAAACATGTAACACAGCTATCAGTGCTGTCACTTTGTCTTGAAATGGAGAAAATGTATATAGAGAGGCTAAAATAAAGGAGCTCAGGAATGGGAAGGTCACAGCCCCCTCCTCACAGACAAGTCCTAAGTCCTCATGTGACCAAGGGTACAGAGGATAATACAGAAAGATATTAGGGTAAATTAGACATCACACTTGAGGCACAGGTCCATCTTTCAGAGGTATTCCAATGTAAAGGAAGCAGGTTTCCTAATCAGAAATGGAGGTACAGACAAGAAAGTTCAGCAAGCGATAGGCTCAGTAACTGCTTAAGTAATCAGTACATAAGCTTTTCAAGTTATCCCAGGGCCCAATTAAAGCAAACTGATAGAGGATTCAAACAACCCACTGCCCATTAACAAGCAAAATGTCATTTTCAATGTACTGCCAATCAAATGCAGAAGAGGAGAAGCCATTTCCTCTTTATGTGGCTCATTCCTCTACAAAAGCATCTATTGCCATGTTATCAAAACATGTGCATTCCATAGTTAAACAACTGCCAAATTCAAGTTTGTGTGAGGACTAAAAACAAAAAACAAAACAACAACAACAACAACAAAAACCCTACGCCCATGACAAAAATAAAAAATTCCAGTGATAACTGTTTTACCTTTTGGGTTGACACTACCCAAAAATTCTAAAACCAGTTATTACATAAGCAAATATATTGCAGGGAAACACTCCACAGGGAAGGAGGGAGCAAAGAAAGAAGGGAGGGAAGAATTCAGGGAGGGAGGGAGAAAAGAGAGAGGGAGAAAATAGAGAGGGAGGGAAGAGAGAAAGAGAAACAGAGAAAAGGAGAGAAGAAAGCTCAGAGGATCAGAGAAGAAAGGAGGACAGGGAAGGAGGGAGGGAAATGTGCCTCGTCCTTGTAGTTAACATGTATCAAAACTACTACTATACTGTACCACACCATTGCTTACTAAATATCTGCTGCTAAATGAATTGTCTGTGAAGAAAATAGAAAAGCAGATGCCCGGCACCCTGTTCTACCTGTTAGAGCCCCATTACTCCATACAACCTTCTGCTGGACCACAAAAAAAAAAAAAAAAAAAAAAAAAAAAAAAAAAAAAAAACCTTAAGAATTTTTATTTTCTGTCTTCCATTGACTCAGATTTCTGCTGAACAAGTGTATCTTTAGCTGCTCAACTCTCTACATAGATTACATACTTAAATTCCCAAGACATCTCATAGTGCCATGATCAACAAGAACAGATGTCATCCAAAAAACAGAGAAGGTGAGATATCGAAATGAGCGTGAAATGTAGATCAAAGATATAACATTTGTTTTCATATCCAAAAGTAATAAATGGTATCTATTGAGTATGAAATTATTGTGAGGGTACTTGCAGTTACTAACTTCACAAGAATGTGAATTTTAGCTGAAAACTTACTAAAGTTATTTTATAAATGAAATCAATTTATAAACGTTTAGGTTTATTTCCACCAAATTAAGAAGCTAATTTTGGTACTTGCCATTTTTTTCACTGAAGACACAAGGGTCTGATTCTTCTTACATATTGTGGTTGCACACTGAGAACTTGGGAGAATATGTTGTCTCCCACCATAGTAAAGGATAGTGTAATGGAACAAGCTTGATAAGTCTTGATAAAGGGCTTCGTCCTTTTTGCTAAGCACCTCATGGACATTCAGACAGCACAATGTTGATCAGCACTAAAGTTTCTAGGGTGTGAAGACCATGTCATTATTCTTGTACCTATGACATTAAAAGAGACAATGATCCAAACCTACAGGATAATCATGGATAAATGCTTAAGACAGGAAAGTAGTTAGGAATTATCAAATTTTGGTTCAGATGTGCCTAAGGAGGGAGAGCTATGATAAGCCTAATATTTATCCAAATAGCTATGCATGTTGGGATATAATCAGTACCACAATTCAGATAGGTCTACTAAGCAATGGTCAGTTTTAGAAACTAGATTGAAGTATGATCTGAAACACACAATGGGCTGGTTAAAATTTACCTATAACAAGCATTTCCAAACTACCTTACTCCAACTCTAATTCTGCCTTTGAACTGGTATTCTCAGGCAATTCTACCAAAACTGGTAGATAAGAGTTAGCACTTTTTTCCCCTTGTCCTAACCCCTTCCCTCGTTTTGTTTTATTTATGTTTGTTTCATGCTGAAGACTGAACCCAGGACTCCAGGCATGCTTAAACACATCCTGCTACTTTAGTATATTCTCAGCCTCTTCTAACTTCTACTGATTTATCTATTTTATTTACTGAGTTTCTTGTAAAACTTTTACAAAAAGGAACTCACACTCTGCAAAGTACTAAGATTTGGAGCTACAACAAAGACAGCACAGATTTCATTCAAAGGCCTGACTGGGACAGTTCTGTCTGACCTGTGGAATCCCCACTCTTGGGCAGTCTCCATTTGTCCTATGCATAGGAAATACACCCCTAAGGTATTCACGAATTTCTTAATTTAGCTACATGATCTGACCAATAAAATGAGACCACAAGATAATAAAGATCTTTCTCAAATCAAGCAACACAGCCATGGCTTCTGTATCTCATCCAGATTTAAATAATCAAATGTCATCACTATGGTCTTTTAATTGCTTAACAAAGCATTAGATGATATCAAAAGGGAACTTTTCCACCAAAGTCACTTCTGTCACTATCCCATTAAGGCTTTCGGAGGAAATTATGTAAGGCATAAATATAAACACTAAAATAAACACTCTCCCTTAGTGATTACTATCAACATCCACCAAAACCGTTCACTGAGGGATCTTCTAACAGAAGTGTTGGCAGTTGCCAGAGTGTCGGAAAAGCAAGTCAAAGTGTACTTTTACTATCCCTGACTTCCCATATTAAGGATTCTCTGTGGAGGAAGGAGGAAGAATCACAAGGATAAACTTAAAGACTCAGGAAGCTCCAGAGGCCCATAAACTGTATAAGTGCCCCCACCTCCACACTCCCACCCTTGGGCTATACAAACAGTATAACAAAGAGCCAGAGAGGAGGTTCCTGCTGGTTCTGTCACACACAAGTTGTGCAGGGAGCTCAAGGAATGGAGAGTTCCTGAGTCATCACCCACTGAGGTGGGCTTTCAGTAATATGGATGCCTCGGAGTCACCAAAACTTCTACAAGTAATCCCTCACCTATGCTCCCTGTGAGCAGTACTACAGAACTCAGAGCTACACTTGAGTGGAACTGTTTCTCTGGTCTGCCTCTGGAGTCTTATCTGGGGTAAATAAAATATTCTCTTCTACCTAGGAAAAATCACGCAGCTCTGGGAGTGAATACTGTTTTCCTGGCTTGGCACTGTTTGAGCAGCCAGATGTGGCTGATGAAAAAGCAAGGGCCACCCAGAGCCTGTCCACACTGAAGCACCAGCTCCAGTCACAGACACAAATGTGGCTTGCTCCCCCTGGGATTAAGCCAGGTCAACTGGAGCAAGATGATCCCACAGAGACCATCAGGGATAAAGTAAAGCACAGTAGCCCATGGTGGGTCAGTAGATGGATGACTCAGACAAGGACTGGATCAGAGTGCCAAAGGGGGTGGTGCTTCCTCTACACCGCTGTACCCAACATTGGTTACTTATGGTTTTTATATTTTCTTTATTCTATACTTCTATATTGCATTTGCTCTGTGTGTATGTGTTGGGGGTGTACACAAGTCAGAGGAATGAACTAAGGTCATCAGGTTGGTAGTAGGGGCCTTTCCTGTTGAGCCATCTTCTTACCTGCCCAACACACTCTCCTAAGGAAAAAACTGAGACATGTGATGAGATCTTTTCATGCTGCTCTGGACCTGGGATAATATTTCTTTCTTTTAAATACTCTTAGCCATCCAAGAAACTGGTATTTGCTTAGAATAGATAGCAGGCTTTCAGGGATCCTTTCTACCTTCTGTAAAATGGTTCATTTATAGAATGGGAACCCTCAAGGGTCTTAAAAGCATCTGAAAGAACAGTAAAGAGTGTAGTTAAGGAGTTTAAATGAAAGCACCCTATTGAGTGGCAAATGGCACTCTCAGGAACCATAAAGTTGTTGGTTGAAAAATCAGTGTTGGAGTTGGGCTTCCTTTTTATCAGTTATTGGTCAGAGAGGCCCTGAGCCCTGCAAGCCATAAAAGCTACTGCCACTGCTACTGGTTGCATGCCAGAACTAGAACTATGCTGATGACACCATTGCTTTAGCCTCAGACATGAAGGAATCAGACTAAGCCTGCAATGAAGTCCTTTCCCCACTGGCTTACTTCTGTGAAACGGGAAGGTACTACGTAGGTTGCTTGGAGCTAACTGTCACTAACAGTGCTGCTGGGTTATGGAGCCTGTGACCTAGACTAGCAATATGTCAGGGAAGAAGTGCTGACTGGTATAAGACTCCATTCTACAGGGTACAACCAACTGCCTTCTGACTGGATTTAAGGCCCTGCCTTTGCTGGAGAGGGAACATGTATCTGCTACTATAGCCTATGGCAAAAACACCTGACCAGGGAGGTGATAGACCCCAATGAGAGGGGAAAAACAAGACTTGTTTTGTTAAATAGATCTGATGTGCCTGTCAAATTGTCTTTACAACATTTGTATTTACAACCACAGGTTACTGCTGTTGTCAGCCTAGGTGACTCATGAAGAGAAATTTATTTCTTGCAATGGGCAGTGTTTAGTGCAGATTCATAGCCAGTCAAGCTCCTGAGAGTAGATAACTGTTGCTGTAGCACAGTTGCCTAATCTTCAGTGGTAGATGGAAGAAAATAATGAGATATATCAATTACCCCTTCTGCAGAGAGCACGGTGCTGTTAACAGAAAGCAGAAACATTGAGGCAGAAGAAAAGGTGGAGCACTGTGTATTGATTTCCTTCAAACTTAAATATTTCCAACCCAAAGAGAGGAGGAAGGTTAAGATGCAGAAAACAAATGAAATGCAAAGACCCAGCAAACTCCTGAAAAGTAGAAGACTCACATAGCCCTAGGGGATATACAAACAGTAACAACTATTCTCCCCCAGCAGGCTGAACTGCCTGAAAGGGTATTTAGAGAATACCAGAGATACAGCCTCCCTAAGTGCTGGGGTGGGGCTTTTCACAACTCACCAAGTTCTCCTACTCCCCTAAGCAATCTCTCACCTTGTTCTCTAATCTACTTCTCTAACCCTGGGTAGGAGCCTTTCTTTGGTCTGTCATTAGTGCTCTACTTAGGGTAAATGTTTATATATCCCTGGAAAAGTTATACATACCACACCTGTACCATTTGCACCAAGGGCAGACCTACCTAACCAGCAGATGGTAGGGAAGGGCTGAGCTGTAGGAAACCTTGTACTTTCCACTGAGCATATAGGTTCTAGTTCAAGAACACTGAGGTCAACATCCAAATATCAGAGATCAAGTGCCCAGTCCTGAATTAAAAATAGTTAAACTAATAAAATAGAAAAAGCAAAGGAGCAGAGTTGAGGATAGGAAAAAACTGAGATATATCAGGCAAATCAGCAATAAAAAGAAAATCACTATTATACCACTGACAGTCTGGTACAAGCATCCAACCTAAACAAGTGGGCCATTTTCCTGACTAGCCCAGGAAGCTCCTCAAACTGGTGGCTCCTCAAGCTGGTGGCTCCTCAAGATGGTGGCTGAACTACCATCATAATCTCCACCCTCTCTGGGCATACAGCACTTACTGTAGAAAGACTTAGCTGGACTGCTCATGCCTGTCTCCCTTCTCATAGTAGAAGTGGTGCTGGTTCCATATACAAGTGTCGGTCTGAGTTACTGTATGACACTTAATTTGCTCTTTATCATCTCCTCCCAAATCCCAGGATATGCCTTATCTTCTGATTCTGATTGCCTACATCCTGATGGCTTTAGGTGTTTCTCCCAGACATCAATTTCTCTAACCTTACTTAAGAAACCTAATCCTAAGAGACTGAATCCAAACCTTGAGATTTACCTACTACAACCAACTCTTGTGGACAGCTATGCAGAGAAACCAACTTTTCTTAGAGGACAGTGACTTCATGTTTGTTTCAATCTGTGACTACCCTGCCATTGAGGCCATTAACGTCAAAATCCACTGAAGTGCTATTCATAACATCCATAGACAAAAACAACTTGCATGTCTAATTTCTAAGAAATAGATTAAAAAGAATGCTGTGTATCCATACTGTGGACTACTACCCATCCATACAACATACTGGAGTTCCGGTCATGAAGGCTCAGTGAGAGCTGCGAGGCAGCCAACTGTGTGGGGAAACTGCACTTTCACTTGTGGAGCCTGGAAAACATTTTTCTCAGGAGCTGAGAACACAGTAGTAGATACTGGAATGGTGGAAAAAGAAAGCTATGGGTAAATGTTAACAAAGAGTTATTACTACAGGTAGAATTTCTCATGTTATTTTATAACATAAGAATTAACATTTGATGATAGGAAGTAACAATCACTATTCCTTAATATCTCTTAACATCAATGGACTTAATGCCCCAATAAAAAGACACAGACTAACTGAATGGATACGTAAACAGGACCCTACATTTTGCTGCTTACAGGAAACACACCTCAGGGTCAAAGACAAACACTACCTTAGAGTAAAAGGCTGGAAGACAATTTTACAAGCAAATGGTCTCAGGAAACAAGCTGGAGTAGCCATTTTAATATCAGATAAAATTGACTTTCAACCTAAAGTCATCAAAAGAGACCCTGAGGGACACTTCTTGCTGGTCAAAGGAAAAATACAAAAAGAAGAACTGACAATCCTGAACATCTATGCCCCAAATGTAAGGGCACCCTCTTTTGTAAAAGAAACTTTATTAAAACTAAAAGCACACATTGCACCTAACACAATAATTGTGGGTGACTTCAACACTGCACTTTCCTCAATGGACCAATCAGGAAAACAGAAACTAAACAGGGACACAATGAAACTAATTGAAGCTTTGGACCAATTAGATTTAACAGATATATATAGAACATTCTATCCTAAAACAAAAGAATATACCTTTTTCTCAGCACCTCATGGTACCTTCTCCAAAATCGACCATATAATTGGTCACAAGACAGACCTCAACAAATATAAGAAGATCGAACTAATCCCATGCCTCCTATCTGATCACTATGGAGTAAAAGTGGTCTTCAATAGCAACAGAAACAACAGAAAGCCCACATACACGTGGAAACTGAACAATACTCTACTCAATGATACCTTGGTCAAGGAAGAAATAAAGAAAGAAATTAAAGACTTTTTAGAACACAATGAAAATGAAAACACAACATACCCAAATCTATGGGACACAATGAAAGCAGTGCTAAGAGGAAAACTCATAGCCCTGAGTGCCTCCAAAAAGAAAATGGAGAGAGCATACATTACCAGCTTAATGACACACCTGAAAGCCCTGGAACAAAAAGAAGCTATTTCGCCCAGGAGGAGTAGAAGGCAGGAAATCATCAAACTCAGGGCCGAAATCAATCAAGTAGAAACAAAGAGAACCATACAAAAAAATCAACAAAACTAGGAGCTGGTTCTTTGAGAAAATCAACAAGATAGATAAACCCTTAGCCAGAATGACCAAAGGGCACAGAGAAAGTATCCAAATTAACAAACTTAGAAATGAAAAGGGAGATATAACAACGGAAACTGAGGAAATCCAAAAAATCATCAGATCCTACTACAAGAGCCTATACTCAACACAACTGGAGAATCTGGAGGAAATGGACAATTTCCTTGACAGATACCAAATACCAAAATTAAATCAGGACCAACTAGACCATCTAAACAGTCCCATAATGCCTAAAGAAATAGAAGGAGTCATAGAAAGTCTTCCAACCAAAAAAAGCACAGGACCAGATGGCTTCAGTGCAGAATTCTACCAGACCTTCAAAGAAGAGTTAACACCAATACTCTTCAAACTATTCCACAAAATAGAAACAGAAGGAACACTACCCAATTCCTTCTACGAAGCCACAATTACGCTGATACCAAAGCCACACAAAGATCCAACAAAGAAAGAGAACTTCAGACCAATTTCCCTTATGAACATCGATGCAAAAATACTCAATAAAATTCTTGCCAACCGAATCCAAGAACACATCAAAACGATCATCCACCATGATCAAGTAGGCTTTATCCCAGGAATGCAGGGTTGGTTCAATATACGGAAATCCATCAATACAATCCACTACATAAACAAACTCAAAGAACAAAACCACATGGTCATTTCATTGGATGCTGAAAAAGCATTTGACAAAATTCAGCATCCCTTCATGCTTAAAGTCTTGGAGAGAACAGGAATTCAAGGCCCATACCTAAACATAGTAAAAGCAATATACAGCAAACCGGTAGCCAGCATCAAACTAAATGGAGAGAAACTTGAAGCAATCCCACTGAAATCAGGGACCAGACAAGGCTGCCCCCTTTCTCCTTATCTTTTCAATATTGTACTTGAGGTACTAGCTCGGGCAATTAGACAACATAAGGAGGTCAAAGGGATACAAATTGGAAAGGAAGAAGTCAAACTATCATTATTTGCAGACGACATGATCGTCTACCTAAGTGACCCAAAGAACTCCACTAGAGAGCTCCTACAGCTGATAAACAACTTCAGCAAAGTGGCAGGTTATAAAGTCAACTCAAGCAAATCAGTGGCCTTCCTATACTCAAAGGATAAGCAGGCTGAGAAAGAAATTAGGGAAATGACCCCCTTCACAATAGCCACAAACAGTATAAAGTATCTTGGGGTGACTCTTACCAAACATGTGAAAGATCTGTATGACAAGAACTTCAAGACTCTGAAGAAGGAAATGGAAGAAGACCTCAAAAAATGGGAAAACCTCCCATGCTCATGGATCGGCAGAATCAATATAGTTAAAATGGCCATTTTGCCTAAAGCACTATACAGATTCAATGCAATACCCATCAAAATCCCAACTCAATTCTTCACAGAGCTAGAAAGAGCAATTATCAAATTCATCTGGAACAACAAAAAACCCAGGATAGCTAAAACTATTCTCAGCAACAAAAGGAAATCTGGGGGAATCAGTATCCCTGACCTCAAGCAATACTACAGAGCAATAGTGTTAAAAACTGCATGGTATTGGTACAGTGACAGACAGGAGGATCAATGGAACAGGATTGAAGATCCAGAAATGAACCCACACACCTATGGCCACTTGATCCTCGACAAAGAGGCTGAAAACATCCAATGGAAAAAAGATAGCCTTTTCAACAAATGGTGCTGGTTCAACTGGAGGTCAGCATGCAGAAGAATGCGAATTGATCCATCCTTGTCTCCTTGTACTAAGCTCAAATCCAAATGGATCAAGGACCTCCACATAAAGCCAGACACTCTGAAGCTAATAGAAAAAAAACTGGGGAAGACCCTTGAGGACATCGGTACAGGGAGAAAGTTTCTGAACAGAACACCAATAGCGTATGCTCTAAGAGCAAGAATTGACAAATGGGACCTCATAAAATTACAAAGTTTCTGTAAGGCAAAGGACACCATCAAGAGGACAAATCGGCAACCAACAAATTGGGAAAAGATCTTCACCAATCCTACATCAGACAGAGGGCTAATATCCAATATATATAAAGAACTCAAGAAGTTAGACTCCAGAAAACCAAACAACCCTATTAAAAAATGGGGTACAGAGTTAAACAAAGAATTCTCACCTGAAGAACTTCGGATGGCGGAGAAGCATCTTAAAAAATGCTCAACTTCATTAGTCATTAGGGAAATGCAAATCAAAACAACCCTAAGATTTCATCTTACACCAGTCAGAATGGCTAAGATTAAAAATTCAGGAGACAGCAGGTGTTGGAGAGGGTGTGGAGAAAGAGGAACACTCCTCCACTGCTGGTGGGGTTGCAAATTGGTACAACCACTCTGGAAATCAGTCTGGCGGTTCCTCCGAAAACTGGGCACCTTACTTCCAGAAGATCCTGCTATACCACTCCTGGGCATATACCCAGAAGACTCCCCACCATGTAATAAGGATACATGTTCTACTATGTTCATAGCAGCCCTATTTGTAATTGCCAGATGCTGGAAAGAACCCAGGTATCCCTCAACAGAAGAGTGGATGCAAAAAATGTGGTATATCTACACAATGGAGTACTATTCAGCCATTAGAAACAATGAATTCATGAAATTCTTAGGCAAATGGATGGAGCTAGAGAATATCATACTAAGTGAGGTAACCCAGACTCAAAAGGTGAATCATGGTATGCACTCACTAATAGGTGGATATTAACCTGGAAAACTGGAATACCCAAAACATAGTCCACACATCAAATGAGGTACAAGAAGAAAGGAGGAGTGGCCCCTGGTTCTGGAAAGACTCAGTGAAACAGTATTCAGCAAAACCAGAACGGGGAAGTGGGAAGGGGTGGGTGGGAGGACAGGGGAAGAGAAGGGGGCTTGCGGGACTTTCGGGGAGTGGGGGGGCTAGAAAAGGGGAAATCATTTGAAATGTAAATAAATTATATCGAATAAAAAAAAAAGAATTAACATTTGAATAGAGAATATGCTGTATATTTCAAACAAATTTGTATCCACCATAAAAAAATGATAAATTTGGGGTAATTGATATTTTTAACTGAATTTAAGCACTACACTGTGTGTGTGTGCGTGTGTGTGTGTGTGTGTGTGTGTGTGTGTGTGTGTGTGTCAGAGAGAGAGAGAAAGAGAGAGAAAGAGAGAAAGAGCATTTCATTAAGATTGTTTTATTAATCTCTTCTTGAATTTTTAATTTAAAAAATGTAATTGGACATTAAATAAATGACATTTGTAGAGAATACGGATCAAAGTCAAGAATGAAGGAATACTCAGTTAAGAGATGACAGCTGCCTTCTTTTTACAACACTTTAGGAGGCCTCACTGCCAACAAAGACTTCTCCCTTCACAGCTATGGCCCAATCATCCTAGCATGGGCTGACAGGCAAATTGTATTACTTACATTCACTAGCAAGTAATAGGTCTTTGCCCACTGAGTATAATTAAAATTTAGAGATTAAAAATGTCCACATCTGTCTGTAAAAACATTAGAAACTGTCTAAGGACACATTTTATATGTTCCTCGTTGAATCTGGTTATATCTTAAATCAATTTTCAAATTCAGCCTTTGAGATACTTATTTAAGGTAACTAAGAAGACATCTTTCAACCATGACTTGAACAGAGCTAAATCAATCTGGGCAAAGGCTTTCTCAAAAGTAAAAATGAGGAATCAAAACATGAAAAGAAATTCACATTCCACTTTTGCCCAGCTATTCCAAGTACATTTTGAAGATAATTTGTAGGGTAGACTTAATGCCCAAAACAGCAATCCTTCTCCACAGTACCAAAATACATGTCCAAATGCTAGCTAGCATTGGGCTATTTCAGGAAATGCTTCTCAGTTAACAACAATGAAAAGTTATTCACTGTGGGCTGTCTCTCTTTAAGTACAACATACCAAATCTAACTCGTCCTCGCCCACTCATCCCTTCTATAGAATCATACTGTGTGTCTACATGATGACTTGTGACAAAGACTATGTCTCTCTAAAGGAATACATGTTTAAAATTCCAAAGTACGTGGCATCTGTCATTCACCAACCAGTATCAAGGCATAATGATCAAAAATGACTTATTCTTACAGTATTAATGAAGTCATGGAATCCAAAGGCATTTCCTGATCTGTTGAGTTATGCCTTACTGCTATCTTCTCATGCCCCCAAGCTGCTATGTGTGTTCAAATACTTAAAGGAGTACACAAATAGTTCAGCTAGAAAGTGTACATTTAACAGCTACAAGTATAGGCTCCATAACTGTTTCTGAGCACAAAAGCCTTGGGATGCATATTAGCAATGCAAATGTAGCCCTCAAAAGAGTCACTGGTGTTATAATAGTATCTATTTTATATGAGTGTTGGACAACAATACAACATTTTCACTCTCAAAACTTGATTAACCATTATACAATCCCAATTATGATCAAATCAGTCAGCAAGAAATGTCACAATGAAGTGCTTTCCTTTTCCTTAAAGTCTTTTACTCATTTTAAAGTTTATCCACATGACTAAATAACATATGGTGCTAATCACCACAGATGAAGTATACACAACGTAAGAAAAAATCAGTAATAATCTTTAAAAGTATTTTTCCCTCCTATGTGTGAGAACTTAGAACTTGTGCTGTCCATGAAGCTTCCCCTCCCCCACAGCCCCTGAAGCTGCTGCCCACACAGAGACAAGTGAGAAGGACAGCAGAATACTCAGCAGAAGCTTCTAAACCCAATCATTTTCTCCCCTTACAGTGCAGGAGCACAAGGTAGCAAGAAAGAAACCATTTCAAATTCTAAGAGGCACATTTTGTTTTAATGGACACTCTAGAGCAGAGGTCTAGTATGTGCATTTTTAGAGGTCTGTGCAAAATTTTATGAATGTATACACTTCTTCCTACCAAAAGCACCTTTCTCTCCACATTGCAAAAATATGATCGAAACCAAGAAACTGGAGAGAAACATAAAATGTTTCAACACTAATTTAGCATTATTCTGACATGACCCAGCAATGTGGAAACACCTAACACTGGAGACAAATACCTTCAAGATACTACTGCAATAGGGCTCAGATAGCATTAAAACTGTGGGCAACAGACCCATTCCTCAGTGTCATCCCTGCAAGCCATTTTAACAGACTTAACAGAGTTAAGTTTAAATTAGACTATCTGCAAAGCCACTCTTAAGTGTTATAAACTGAAATGTCATTTGTTCTCATGGGTATTTTGAGTTTAGTGAGAATATGGCCATATCTTGTTTCTTCTTTTAAGATTACCCCCAAATTGCTGGTGTGCCTTGAGCATCTTAAACAGAACAGAATGCTTTTTAAATATTTGAACAAACAAAGTACAGTTATGCAAATCCATTAAGAGCAAGATGAACACTGTCAGTTCATCACAAGTACAAAGGCTTGCTGGGTATGATTTAGACCAAATCTCCACTTCTAGCCTTTTTTAGGGGAAGAAGGTAAATGAACAAATTAAATGGCACAACACAATTAGGACAGAGGTGACAGTATTATCACAAAGTACACATTTAGATACAACTTTTAAACCAGGGAACAGGGCAGTACTGAGTAGAGATGGAATAAACCAACAGAAGCCGAGCCGGTCAGGACCGAGTAAGGTTGAGGTTAGTGGCAACAGCATGTGTGTGGTTTCCAGGAAACCTTCAGTAAGACTGCTGTTAGCCCTAGCCCCGCACCTTGCCCAGCCCAGTGTGCTGCTTCTTCCTCCAGCTCCCGCCTGGCTCAGAGCAGCACTGCCCTGCTCCCAGGGGTGCAGTGGCCCAGCCTGAACTCACCTTGGCAGTGAAGGGGCCAGGAGTTTAAAACCTGTTAATGTATCATGGCAAAAATGTAATGAACACACATACTTCACACACTCACATTTCAGAGCAAGAAAACATACAACCAGTAAGACAACCTTTACACAAAACACCCTCAAGGAAAGCAGAGACAGAATTTTTAACACCCATTATTGCCACAAAGGTAAGAACAGAGCAGTGATGTTGCTGTACCACAAAATTTCAGCTAATGGATTAAAGTACCAAAAGTAATCATGGCATCACCTACTTTAACTGCCATTATCTGCCCACTTGGTTTGTGGACCATTTTGTTGACAGAACCATAAGCTCCTCGTCCAATTTCTCCAAGGTCTTTCAAGTCCTCTGCAGTGAAATCCCAGTGTTGTTCAGGGGAGATCTTCAGTTTTCCTGATGACTCAATGCTGTGTGTTCTCAGTCTCTCTCTGTTAAAAATATTGGGAAGCAATTTTTCCACATTTTAAATAGGTTTTAACTTTTTACTTTTAGCTAGCACTGAGTACATTGTGGGAACACTCATCCGTTCATAAGAACACAAGCAGCCTGACCTCAGTTCTGGAACTGTTTGTGGCATCTTGCTTTTTACACATTGAAATTTAATAGAATGCATTTAGGTATCCAGAAGGCACAGCTTCAAAGACATTCATACAACCCAATTTCCTTTTGGTGATGAAACTAGCAGTTTTGATTACCCAATAGTAGACCCTTTTCAAGCCTACAAAACTTTATTACCTAAAGAGCCCCAGAACTGAGAATTCATTTCTACAAATGCTTACCCTATCATACCCTCTATCTAGTAAAGGTGTTTCTAAAATTCGCTGTACCCAAGGATAGCCTGGCCTACTGTTTCAACTCCCAAGCCCAGGAGTCACCTACAGCAAAGAAAGCAGAGCATATGGGGTAAGTTGGAAAACAACATTTCTAGTATTTCCAGAGGTTTTAGCAACAAATGGGAGTGAGTACTTTAATACACTGTCCTGTTGTTGTTACACTGTATTAAAGTGGGAACAGTTAAACAAAAGCCAGCTAGCTAAGAGGAATCTGCACTGTCTTATTCAAAGCTTTCAGCCTCTGTTTGACAGAAGGAGTAATCAATGTGCTTAAAAAGGAGTTGGTTACTCACAGAAAATGCAGGTCCTTTTGCATTAAATATTGCACCCAAATCCCAACACAGAAACCAGACTTTTCTTTCTTCTCTCCCTCTCCCTATATTTGAGGACAAACTAATTCAAACTAGAAAGTGCAACACACACGAAGAGACCAGTGAGTATCAACTAATTTTCAATTTCATATTAAGTTACAAAATTCTGTTTCAAAGTCTAGCCCTTGTGATAAGGAGGAAGGTTTACAGTTCACTTATCTATTTTGTTCTTGAAAAACTCAGGAATGTCTCCTGAAATTTGCAGAATTGTTTTCTATGGCTAGTTCTAAGGGCCTCAAAAACTTCAGAATGCTAAAATCTCTCTTTCCCCAAACCCATCTTGACTAATATGTTGATAAGTAGGATTCAAGGGTACAGTTAAAAGTTTAATATATTTTATCTAAATGGCTTAGGGAAGCTGCGCTCCAAACAGGAGGTTTTCATGCTGCAAGCTGAGAGCTCTCAGTCAGCGGCTTCCAGCCCTGCCTTGGCACATCTAGCTTCCCGAGACAGAACCCCAGCCACCAGGCCCAGTAAGCATTTTAGTCCTGACAAAGACAGCACTGATCTCTGATGAGGGAAAAGATACTCGGGTGCTAACAAAGAGATTTATCTCAGTAATCTCTCTCCTGAAATAGAGTAAGCCAGGAAATACTCTAACATAAAGAAATTCCATTTATAATCACTAAGTGATACCATCTCCATGGCTCATTTTAATCACCGATGAAATACAGCACTGGTCTAACAGTGAAAGTATCTAGAAAAAGTTAATTGAAATTACTTGTAAATTGGAAGCAATGTTTTAAATATTTGCTAATGTGAGAGCCATAGAAATCACCACATGGTTCCCACCATCTTCCTCTCCTGGCCTCATACTATTTTCAGGTTTCTTATTTTGGAGAGGCGAATCTGTGACTTGCTTTGACAAAACACAATATGGTAACAATCAATGGGATACCACTTTATGACTGCATAATGTCACATGCATATGGTACCATCCTTGAGAATGGAAATGAATGCAGCACTCTTACTTGAAAGCTTTATATAAAAGCATGAATTAGCAAGACACAATGTTCTCTAATATTAAGGACAAATTTTAGCACTATGGACTCTCTCTGCTAATAGTTTAGGTTACTTTAGTCAGCTGCATAGCTTTGAGATTAATCCCTATTTTCTTTTTGAAAGTGAACAGTTAAATAACTAAGAGATACAAAATTGCTCATGAACTAATAAAAATGCCCAAAATTGAGAACATAATACAAAGTCGCAGAGAACACATCATGGTTATATCACCACAGCATGTCACTCATACTGGGCCTCAAACCTTTCTGAGAAAAATGAACTGCTTTCTTCTCAACTTCCACTTCAACAGCCCAGCCTTAATGGCTACCAAAGGGTAATAAATTACTATAGCACTTGGTAGGATGCCTACCTGAACCTAACCATGAACTCAATTTCTGATCTAAACTACTTCAGGGGCTAGGGTAGTCTGAATGCAAGCAGCCTCCATGGGCCCATGCATCTGCATGTTTGATTCCCAGTTGGTGGAACTTTAAAAGAAGGATTTGAAGATATGGCCTTGCGGGAATAAGTATGGCCTTATTGGAGGAGTGGTGTTACTAGGAGTGAGGTTTCAAAAGCTCAAGCCAGGCCCAGTCTGTCTCCTGCCTATGAATCAAGATGTAAGTAGCTCTTAGCTACATCTCTAGTGCCGTATCTGCCTGCCTGCCTGCCTGCCTGCCTGCCTGCCTGCCTGCCTGCCTCCATGGCTCCCCACCATGATGGTCATGGATCAACCCTCTAAAACTGTAAGCAAACCCCCAATTAAATGCCTTACTTTATGAGTTGCTTTGGTCATGGAGTTTTATCACAGCAATGGAACAGTACTAAGACAGGGGCCTAGAAAAGAAAACCTACAAACAGAAGACACATCTATTGAAAAGCTTGGCAAGAAGGCTGGCATTAAGGTTCAGTGGGTTAAGAGACTTGATGCCACATCCAACCATCTGGGTTCAATACCTACATCATACATAGGAAGGAGAAAACCGACTCTCACAGGTTGTGTGTTCTGACCTCATGTCTTGGCAGGTGTGCATGTATGTACACACACACACACACACACTCAATGACAAAAAATGGTATAAGTAAGAGATAAAACAACAAAAAAATAATAACACAGAAAATGTGTTAAGTTTATATTTTATGGTTAAAAAGTTCTCTGACTTCCTAAGATAACTCTTCTTTTGAGAAAAAAAATAGAAGCAACAATCTGTTCTATCAAACAAACAAGCAAAAAACCAAAAATCTCCCCAACAGCCTTCATTTCTTGTTACAGTTTTCTACAAAATGCCTTCAGTCAATATTCTATAAAGTCTAATCCATACATTAGCCAGAATATGTGGCCAATATAACCACCATGTTGTCCACACCCTTTCTCCTCTCCATCCTTTCTACATGAGGCAGCAATACTGTATGTCCTGACTGCTTATGAACTAAATTGTGTTCCATCTCAAAATTCACATACCAAAGATCCTTGGTGTGACTGTATTGAAGATAGGGCCTTAGAGATAATTGAGGTTAAAGGAAGGTTAGTAAAGATGGGACCTACTCCAATAAGACTAGTGTTCTTGTAAGAGAAGACATTAGAGAGCTTGCTGCATTATCACATGAACGAAGAAAAGAGGTCCTATAAGCAGCCAATGAGGTGTTGGTACTAGGAAGCCGATACAGGACAAGACCTCAGAATGAAACCTATCTTCCTAGTATAGTAACTAGATCTTGGACTCTCTAGCCTCCACAAATTGTGAGAAATTAGTTTCTGTTGTTGGAACCACACTATCAATGGTTTGGTTTTAGTTTTTAAAAAGGGGCCAATCTAAGATACCAACAATCCTTTCAGTTAGAAGTGGCAAATGGGAGGGAATACAGCACTTAAAAGGAGTTGATGCAACTCTCCCCTCCTTGTTTCTTTAGGCTCCTCCAATGCCTTGAGAAAGGAAACGGTGTCCTGAGAATGACAGGGTAACCACAAAAGCATTCTAGACTTCACCTGTGGCAAGACTACATGAGCCCTAGCCTGTCTCTGGATGAATCTATGGAAAGGAGGAGAGAAACTATAAGGCTTATGCCACTGTCTATGTACTTGATGTTTATATGAACTCAAATTTACCCTGAACTAGTAAGGTCCCTAATGTTATTTTATTTCCCAGTGATTCTCAAGGGAGGTAGAGTCCCATAGCCTCAGCATCTGGCATAAAAGGAAGCAGGTCAGCAGGAAAATTCACTGTGCATAAAACAGCTAGCAGCCAATAACCTAAACATCTTCAAACCCACAGCAATTCTATTCAAAAGCTCTGCCTAAAAAGTATCTCCGATTTCTTAAAGATATAAATCTTAAATCTAATAAATAATTCTTGGTTCCTAAATAGAACACATTCACATAGTGAAAAACTGACACACTATGTGTGCATACAAAAGAAATGGATGTTTAGATAAGTACAGAGCATGTAAGATTTTAAGTAGGACATTTGATACAGGGCTTGAATCCATTCAATACAGGCCTTATTATTAAAGTAGCATCAAAGCATTGAGATTAAAATCTGAAATCTTAGACTTACCTTGTCACATGAAAATCTGCCAACTGGCAAATCTGTATATAATGTCTCTTCTGCTTATTTAGCTTTTGACAGATATGACCAAATTTTCCATTCACTAACACTGCATCTATGTTAGCTGTCATCTTTTCACTGACCCACACAAATGTATAATTTCCTAAAACCTAGAGATTTTAAAAACAAATAACTGTCTGTGACATTATGTTCCAGAACATTAATCAGACCAAATCCTGAGGAACTATTTCTATCGCACATGTTGGGCAAAGCTGCACGGGGCTTTCTCGGGAGGGGGGGGCGGTTAATTCCATGTTTTCTCCTGTGTTGGTAGGTAGACTTCACACTGCTTGTTTTGTTTTAAACAGTGGCACAACCAAGGAGGTGACAAATGGCTCCAGCAGTACTCAAGCCCTCAAATCTGCCCTTTGTTAATACAGTGGTGTTCACTTTGCAAACTCAGCAGCAGACAGGTTCCTGAGCCACTCCTGGCTAACCAGATACCCTAAGCCAACACACCCTTTGACAAGGCTCTAAGGGTAGAGAAAAGGAAAACCTCACAATTCAGAGAGAAAACACACTTTTTGTTTGTATTTGTCTATACTGTATGCATAAATTACAAAAACTAGTTTACAAATTCGACCAAAACATTCTAACTCAGCAGTAATTAGTTACAGTTTCACTTTGGTCAGGACTGAACAGCATGCTTGCATAGATGTGGCAGGAGCAGCAGGACCACCAGTCAAGAGCCAACTTTTGCCTTGCATTCGAACTTAAAATGATACTAAGATTAAGTAACATTTTCCCTGTTTCTTTTGAGTCAGGTTCTATATAGACTGAGTTTGTCTCAATTCTTGCCTCAGCCTCACAGGTGCTGGAGTTTCAGTCACACACTACCAGTCAAGACTCTCTCTAGTTGTACTTTACTGTGTCACTGTTGGACTTCAACAATCTGTGCCTATTGAGTATTAAGAAGCATTTCTTGTCCTACTGCCTAAAAAAGCACCACTCAGACCTGCTAGTTCAAGAAGTCTGCTTTGTCATTGCTGCTTTGCCCAACAGCTCTTTATCTAGAGCAATGGTTCTCAAGCTGTGGTTGCAACTCCTCTGGTGGTCAAACAACTCTTTCACAGGGCCTAGAACCATCGGAAACCAAATACTTACATTAGGATTCATAACAGTAGCAAAATTATAGTTATGAAGTAGCAATGATAATAATTTTATGATTGGGGATCACCACAACAGGAGGAACTGTATTACAGGATGGCAGCATTAGGAAGTTGAGAACCACTCTCTAGAACCAAAAGCCCTATCCACCAACTGTTTCACATTGTTTACCTTCTCAATGAATTAAGAAATGTAAAAAAATTCAATTATTTATGTTTTGAAATCAGTTCTTTCCCTCTAGTTCTTGGCAACTGTGTCTGAGTGTGCACATGCATGTAACATGATCTCTCACCACCACCTTGTTTCCAGATTCCTAGGACTCACTCTTCCTCAGGTGACATTCTGTTCAGTAATACTGCTCATTCATCCAAACCTAGTCTTATGTTTTAGCTTCTCAGCCCCTTCTTACAAGCTACATTTCATTAAAAAATTTTTTATTTATTTATATTACACCACATACATATCTAGAGCCCACAGAAGCCAGAAGAGGGTGTCAATCTCCTAAATCTTCAATTATGGACAGTTATGAGTTATTATGCAGGTGCTAGCAACTGAACCCAGGTCTTCTGCAAGAGCAACAAGTGCTACTAACCACTGAGTCATCTTTCCAACCCCTACAAATTAGTTTCTTTTCATTATGAAGAGAATTAGTCCTGGCTAGGGATGGGTGAAGGTAACTATTTGAATCCTGAAAAATGTTGCTGAGAGACAGTCTTCTTAAAATCAGCCAAGATGTTTTCTATTGTTACAAATCCTGTTTCCTTATCTGTGTCTGTGTAGCAACCAGGTTTCCCATTCTAGAGTATGGAGAGAAAAATGACTTCACAGCAGAAAAGACAGACACAAGATACAATCTAAAGACACTAGGCATCAGACATAGATGGTAGTAGGCCCTGAGAGAAAAAAAATAATGCAACTGTCCCTAGCTCCTGCCTGGAAAGCTGAGACTACTGCAGGGAAAGGAGATCCAGGAAGGTTTGTCAACATCCTTGTGTTGAATACATGGATCTAGGAATGTGGAGATATCATGGCAACTAGAATTAACAAGGCAGGGTACACATTAAAAAACATCCACCAGACATGCAAACCTCCCTCTATTTTGTATCATTACACGTGAGAAATGCCACAAGCTGGTGAGGCCGACACCCAGGGCCTAATGTAGTAATGTTAATATCCACAGCTCCAGTGCAAATTCTCCCACCCCTAGTCTCCTTGCTCTCTCCTATTAACCTTTGAGCTGACAGCAGAGGACTCTAAAGCCTAAGTCCTGGTCTTACTGCTACTGCAATCTTCTAATTCCACCCATAATGCTTTACTCATGATTTCCCAGATAAAGTATGCCACCATCCATTTCTCTTCCCTTAAAGAGAAGAACTGTTATTTGTTTGTTTCTTTGTTTGGGAGGAAAGGATAAAAGGGGAGCTGAAGCAGGGCAAATAAGGCCACCTTTCCACAGGCAGTCTCTGCCTGAGGAGAAAACTTGGGTAGAATTTTTATTTTGGTAGCCTCATAACTAGTACAACTGCCAATGGGAGCCAGCATGAGAACCAGGTGTGGTGGTATATACCAGTAAGTCAGCACCCTGGGGGCTGAGGTAGAAGCATCACAGACTCCAAGCCAGTATAGAACATACTGTAAGACCTGTCAAAGGAAGGGTAAAGAGTTCAGCATAACTATGATCTGTGATAAAGCAGCTTAATTTAATCCCAACTATACAATAAGCTTGACATACTCATGATTCCAAAAAACACAACTGTTACTGCATTCAAGAAAATGTTTGTATTTCTAGAAAACTACTTAGGCTTGCCCATACAATTCAACCATATGCACAAATATTTTGGTAAAGTGAAAAATATATATTTCCAGGGCCTCCTGCATCTCAACTTGGCATCTAATATGAACATATTTATTGACTAAAGAATTCAACTAGAAAAGAAACAAGACTTCATTTGGTCTTTTCTCTCTGAGAAACTCTCCCTGGAAATCCTGGACTGAGCTTCATGTTTCTTTACTGCATCTGAATGGAAGCAGAATACACCAGTCTTTAGTAGATGCATGATCTATAATCCCAACAACATTCTCAGAAAGGATGGAGTGCTTGTTTAGTACTTCCTTACTTTTAGTAAATATTAATTTGGATCTACTGCTAGTCATTTTTGCTTAACTCTTATAATCATCTCCACACCTCTATTTATCAGGGGTTTCATTCTTCAGTATTCAGATGATGCTATTAGTCCATCAAATTAAAATGGGGTTTTCTCTTTAAGACAGCATCCACTCTGGAAGTTCTTGTTTCCTGTTTGATTCTTCACCACACATACATCCCTTTTCTAATATGGACCCAAAGGTGGTGACTGAGATTTCTAGGGATTTCAAGGACAGTTATTAATATTATGAGTATGGCTCACAAATATGCCCATACAGGACTTATGAAACACTCCAGACCTCCCAGCCTCAGCTGGTTCTTTAGACACTCCGACAGTACAAACATCCCAGGAAAAAGTACGCCTCAGGCAACTGCACTGCCATGTTTCTTCTAAGCCGCCATCTACTGTTTGCTTACTTGGTGCTTCTTCTGAATCACTTTGTTTCCAGTGGCATAGCCATGAGTCTCATCCCTCATAACTCAGATTCTTGCTTTGGTTCCAATCATTTTCATTAAAACTCCAAATGTGTTTGTTACTGTTTGGAGTTTGAAAGCTGAGAGCTGAGGAGAGACATGGAGAAATGAGAGGAGGACAAGATGACAGTCCTAGCGCTGTTTTCCTACGTTCCCATGAGTCCTGATGCTCTCCCTCTCCAGCATCCAAGTGCTCATCCCACCGCCTCAACGCGACAGAGCCATGCTCTGTGGCTTACATGGCTCCATGCTGGAAGACTGAATCTAGTAACTTTCACAATAGTCAGAATCTCCTGAAGAATGTATTCTTCTTCACAAGTTTCCAAAGGAAGCTGGTCAACAACTGACTAGCCTTAACACAGAATGTGTTTTAAGACAACAAAACAGTGTTTGAATAATCCCCTGTACCCCCAAAATATGTCTATCCAGACCCACAGAATGTAACCTTATCTTTACAATCTTATTTCAGATCTCAGAGAGAGATCACCTTGATTAAGATAGGTCCAAAAAAGAATCGCTGGGCATGATGGAACTGATCAAGAAGGGGACCTACACGTTTGGGGCCAGACTGATAACAAGTTCTAGGCCAGCCTCAGGCCCTTTCTTAAAATTAAAAAAAAAAAAAAAAAAAAAAAAAGAAATCTTACTAATCATACACATGGATTTTTCAGACATTTCAAACATGATGGCTCTCCTTAAAAGAAACAGAGAGAAAAACAAAAGGTGGTAAAGATAAATGAAAAGATTGTAATGCCACTGAGACAAGGCTAGAAATGCTCAATATTACCAAGAAGAGCAGAGAGGGAGGGAGCCTTCTCTAGAGCCTGGAGAAGAAGCCCAGCCCAGCCAATACTTTAATTTTCAATTTCTGGCCACTAGTACTATGATAAAATAAATTGCTATTGCTTTAAGGTATCAACTCCATCACAACAGCTAGTTACAACAGAAAATTCAGTTACAACAAGAGTACATTATGAGTATCAAAATTTTCTATACAGAATCAGATAGTAATTACTTCAGGCTTTACAATAAGGTCTTTGCAAACAATCTCCGTTGTAAACAGGCAGCCATATCACTGGCTGTGTTCCAGTCAAACTTCATTTGCAAGAAGAACCTGCCATGGAGCTACAGCATACTGACGACATGACATAAATGTTGTCTGTTATCACTTAAATGGCAAAACCAATATATTTTTCTAGATTCCTTTCTCTTTTAAATTTATAATTTTATAACATAAGAAACCCTAATTATCTACTCAGATCCTACAGTCTTATTTCCAGAAATTAATCTCAAAATGCACTTGGGCTTCATTCTTAAATATCCTGACCCCCAGATCAATAGGATTAAGGATCTAACAACCTTCTGGAGGCTTTCTTATCATTTAGGCAAGTGCTTAGTGCAGCAAACCTCCTTATTAGCACATTGGACACCTCTCTTAGCAACTGTCTTTCAGCAGATGATAATAATTACCTTGATGGGCTTCTTGCCCAAAATAAAAATCTGATTTCCCAAACATGCTGATGCCTACGACCTTTCCTTGAAGAACCATCTCTGCCTAGGCCCACCTTTCCTCAGAACTGCTCACTGTCAACTGAAGTGGGTGTACTTTCCTCATTTCCTTATTACCCCTCTAAGAGATGCACTTACCTAATTCTCTCCCAGTGGCACCAAGCAGATCCTCCTTCCCAAACCACATTTTCCTTTTTGTCTTTAAGCAAGCTCCAGGTTACCAAGCCAGGATGTATAAAATGCCTCAAAGAGGTTTAACTCTCTCAATGTACTCTTTCTCTCTCTCTCTCTCTCTCTCTCTCTCTCTCTCTCTCTCTCTCTCTCTCTCTCTCTCACACACACACACACACACACACACACACACCTTCCAATCTTCCTTAGACAACAAAATAAACATGCACATATCCCGATAACACAGCAACTGTTCCTCTCTGCATACACTGTGAAGATCTCTAGATGAATACTGCTCTATGCATCCTTCTGCAATGCAGCTCTGTTAATTCCGGAAATTTCCACAGTAAACTCAGCCTGTCGGTTGCCATGGAAACTGCCTGCTTCCTGGCTCTACTAACAAAATGAGAGTCTTTGCCTGGATCTAAAAAGCAACAAAAGAAAGAAAGGTCACCAAAAATTTGCTCAAACAATTGAGCAAAGGCTAATTAGAAGCCCTCACATTCTCCTGTTCTTAATCAGAAAGTAGTAAGAAGCAGGGTACAGTGTGGTACCTATAACCCTAGCATTCAAGAGGCTACAGTCGGAGGCTGGAAGCCCTTGGCCAGTCTGGGCTAAGGAGTCAGAGTCTCTTAGAAGGATAGGAAGGAGGATGGAGGGACAAAGTAGAGAAATATGCAGTAGTTGGGCCAAAACTGATTTAAGATGGAAAGGTAAATGTTTCCCACCAATAAAAAGAATAATATTAAAGAGGATGAGGCAAACGCTTGTTTTTATATTGCTGCTACAGCCAGTGTATTTGCTAAGAGCTGACCTTCTACCAGCTATACTCAAAGCTTATCAATATAATCACCTCCCTGGGTTGTTTCATATAAAGGAAGGTGAAGAAACTGCCCTAAGCTAACAAGCTGTATGTTTCCTCCCCAGTCACCACAGCACTTAAAATCAGATCTAAGAAATTCCACTAAAGACTCTTGGCATCACACATTACTAACCCATCTCTCTCCAACTGCTTCCTCATGAATTCTGAGAATGTCATCACACACAACCTCCCACCTCCCCCTGTATCTTTTCTTATTCTCTGCCTGCTCCTTAAGCCTCTACGGCATTTCTTTGGAGTTTGGCCCTATATACATTTTCTCTCATCAAAATAAAGTCCCACCTTCTTATTAGGCAACTTTATCACCTAAATTGTCATGACTAAATGCTTTTTAAAATCTCCAAATTAGCACTGACTTCTTGTCAGATATATGAGTGTGACCCATTACATCACACTCCTGCCCACACAGAGTCACTCATACCACTCTCTTGGCACAGTTGGAGTAAGACCCTCTGACAGCACAGGACAAAGTCAGTCCTCCCTCTGAAGTCACTTCTATCACATATTTTGTCACAATGAAAAGTCAACTATATATTTCCATATTTACTGTTTTTCTATAAGAATATTATGTATTATATATATTTATATAAATTCTTGTTTTAGTAGGCTTGTCTTGGAAAAGAAGTAGTACCTGCACAAAGCTTACTATTTTATAATTTTCTGGATCAATGGAATACCCTTTTTTTCTTCCTTTTTCTTTCTGCATCCTCCCCTCCCTCCAAACCCCCCTCCTCGTTGGTTTATTGAGACAGGATCTCAGTATGTAGCTCTGGCTGTTCCAGAACTAATTATTTAGACCAGTCTAGCCTAAACTCACAGAGCTCCACCTGCCTCTGCTTCCTGAGTACCAGGAGTAAAGCATGTGCCACCATGACTGGCCACATTGAATACTCTTACCTGAAGCTGATGTTATTTTTGTAAAGATGATAAGTTCAACCTACATGGTAAGACTACACTGATCTCCATTAAAAGAAAGTGTGTGTGTATGTGTGTGTGTGTGTGTGTGTGTGTGTGTGTGTGTGTGTGTGTGTGTGTATTGATTGAGACGGGGTCTTACTATGCTATCTAGGCTGGCCTCTTTCTCTTGGGCACAAAATAACTTCCTCTTTGGCTTTCTTAGTAGATGATACTAAGCTCATTATAGCATATCTGACTTCAAAAATATTCTTTTGAAAGCACGTAAAGACAAGTCTCCAAAGTTATCTAAGGAAGCCAACTACTCAGGTGCACACTATACTTGGCATGATGTAACAAATGCTCCAGAGTAGGCTGAGAACCAAATAACACTTGATAACAATTTCTTTTAAGTTTGCTCAGGTTAAAGAGATGGTTCAGTGGCTAAGAGTGCTTAATACTCTTGCAGAAAGTCTTTGTTTGGGTCCCAATGCCTCCATCAGATAGCTACCACCTATAACTCCAGTTCTAGGAAATCTAAAGCCCTCTTCTGGCCTTCACAGGCACCAGCGCACACACAGTGTACATAAACTCACACAGGTACTCCTACATATATGCATAAAAACTACCTAAATCAAATTTTCACAGACAAATTCCTCTATAGTTGGGGTCTGCTCAAAAACAGAAACCTTACTATGACAGCAGTTTTAAGGATGAAATTACTAGCACTGCTACATAAATTAATTAAATGAATCATTCTAGATTTCTTTCAAGCATCCTAGCAAAGGAAATTGAATGAGCAGAAATAACATTTGTCACATACTTCTTTACTGGCAAAAGAAGTGAATTTAACCAACACCTGTGTTCATATAATTATCACCAAGTATCATGAATGCCAAAATGCATGTGTACTTTGAAAAAAAGGACAGAAAATCACTATTACTGTTAAGAAAAAATAAACAATCTATCCATATAACTTTACTATTCTGTTTCTTTAATTCAATATCATTTACATATAGTGAAATATCCACATCACAAGCATTAGGTTTTGGCAAATTCATATACACTCAGGTCTTGCAAGATTTAACAAGACAGAAACCCTGACCCCCAGGTGGCTCCTTGCTCATTCCTGTCAGTCTCCACAAGACAAGACTGTTCTCATCTAAGCTACCCCCACCAACTTCAGCCTTGTCCACTCTGTAATCTCAAACAGATGAAGAAACAACATGTGCTCTTCTTTGTGCCTGGCTGTGTCTCAGCATTTCTGGACTCACATGTGCTTATGTGGATCAGTAATTCCTATTGCATTCTAGCAAGACACAGCTTATTCATTCATCCTCCCACTGAATAGACATTTGTATTTTTGTAGAACCATGATAAACAGTTTCTATGTCTGTTCAAATGCAAATTTTCATAAAACATTTTCATGCTGGGCAATGATAAAATGCTAGGTCATGTTTTAAGGCATAAAAACCTATTAAGGGGCTTTCTAAAGTAGTTGAGTCCTTTTCTACTCCCTCCACAATATGAGAATTCTGATAACATTAATGTATCCTTTCAAGTTCGGGCCCTTCTGGCAGGTGAGCAGTATCACTCTCATTTTTATCTGTCTCTTCTGCTTACTATTGTTAAACATGCCTTCCGTGCATTTATTGACTATTCCTAAGAGTCTTTGTGAAATGTCCACTTCAATCTAAAACCCAGTTAACAGGATTGTTTGTCCTGAGGTTTTAATTGTATATATGAAAGTCCGTTGTCAAGTAAATGCAAAATATTTTCTCACTGCATGAATGACCCATACAATTTCCTAAGAAACTTCTGGTAAGCAGAAACATTATCTTCAATGAAGTCCAATATATCTTTGGTGGCAATTTACACTATGTTCTTCTGTACTATCAAATAAGTATTTGCCTATGCCAGATAAATACATTAGGATGGTTTCCTTTACAATTTTTCCTTTAGAAGTTGGATTGAATTTCTATTTTAGCCTTTAGGACAATGTTTTATTTCAAGCACATGGTGTGAATTAGAAAATGGGGTTCACTATGTCACAAGTCTCACCCCAGCATGCTCAATCACCATAAAAGGTCTATCCTATGTGTAGAACTGTACAGGGATCTTAGACAAAAATTCACAGACAGTACATGTGTGTTCATATGCTTAATTTCCTATTACATCTTATAAACCATTCTTCTATAAGACTTTAGTTGTTGTATCTTCATAATTCATATCCTTCATCTTCATTACCTTTTACAAAAGTATTTTTCGCTATTCTATATCCTTTGTATTTCCACATAAATTACATAATCAAAATGTCAGTGTGTATTTGCATGCATGTGGCCTGTGTGTGTTAAGGTTGCTAAGATATTCCTGAGTTGAATTAATAAATGAGTGAGATAAGAACAGGTAGCTTGGATACCCCATCACACCAGTAAAACAAGATTTGGATTTAAAATCACTGGTCATGACGCTGGTACAGGAACACATGAAGGACATACTTAAAGAAATTCAGGAGAAAAATGGATCAAAAGTTAGAAGCCCTTACAAGGGAAACACAAAAATCATTTAAAGAAATTCAGGAGACTACAAAAGCCAATAAGGAGGAAACGCAAAAATCACTTAAAGAAATACAGGAGAACTTTGGTCAACAGGCTGAGGTCATGAAAGAGGAAACAGAAAAATCTCTTAAAGAATTACAGGAAAGCAAAAACAAGCAAGTGAACCTAAGTAAAACCATCCAGGATCTAAAATCAGAAGTAGAAACAACTAAGAAAACTCAAAGGGAGACAACTTTGGAGATAGAAAACCGTGGGAAGAAATCAGGGGACATAGATGCAAATATCAACAACAGAATACAAGAGATAGAAGAAAGAATCTCAGATGCTGAAGATACCATAGAAACCATGGACTCAACAGTTAAAGAAAAAGGAAAATGCAAAAAGCTTGTAACCCAAAATATCCAGGAAATCCAGGACACAATGAGAAGACCAAACCTAAGGATTATAGGCATAGATGAGAGTGAGGATTTACAACTTAAAGGGCCAGCAAATATCTTCAGTAAAATTATGAAAGAAAACTTCCCTAACCTAAAGATAGAGATGCCCATGAATATACAAGAAGCCTACAGAACTCCAAACAGGCTGGACCAGAACAGAAATACCTCCAGTCACATAATAATCAAAACACCAGAAACAAAGAAATAATATTAAAGGCAGTAAGAGAAAAAGGCCAAGTAACATATAAAGGAAGACCTATCAGAATCACACCAGACTTCTCACCTGAGACTATGAAAGCTAGAAGATGCTGGGCAGATCTCATGCAGACTCTAAGAGAACACAAATGTGAGCCAAAACTACTATACCCAGCAAAACTCTCAATCACCATAGATGGAGAAACTAAGATATTCCATGACAAAACCAAATTTACCCAATATCTATCCACAAACCCAGCCCTACAAAGGATAATAGGAGGAAAACACCAATACAAAGAGGGAAACTTCACCCTGGAAAAAGCAAGATGGTAACCTTCTCTCATCAAACCCAAAAGAAGTTAACCAATCAAATTTAAAAAATAACATCAAAAATGACAGGAAGTAACAATCACTATTCCTTAATATCTCTTAACATCAATGGACTCAATGCCCCAATAAAAAGACATAGACTAACCGACTGGATACGTAAACAGGACCCTACATTTTGCTACATACAGGAAACACACTTCAGGGTCAAAGACAAACACTACCTTAGAGTAAAAGGCTGGAAGACAATTTTACAAGCAAATGGTCTCAGGAAACAAGCTGGAGTAGCCATTCTAATATCAGATAAAATCGACTTTCAACCTAAAGTCATCAAAAGAGACACTGAGGGTCACTTCTTGCTGGTCAAAGGAAAAATCCACCAAGAACTTTCAATTCTGAACATCTATGCTCCAAATACAAGGGCACCCTCATTCATAAAAGAAACTTTATTAAAGCTCAAAGCACACATTGCACCTAACACAATAATTGTGGGTGACTTCAACACTGCACTTTCCTCAATGGACCGATCAGGAAAACAGAAACTGTACAGGGACACAATGAAACTAATTGAAGCTTTGGATGAATTAGATTTAACAGATATATATATATAGAACGTTCTATCCTAAAGCAAAAGAATATTCCTTTTTCTCAGCACCTCATGGTACCTTCTCCAAAATCGACCATATAATTGGTCACAAGACAGACCTCAACAAAAATCAGAAGATCGAACTAATTCCATGCCTCCTATCAGATCACTATGGATTAAAAGTGGTCTTCAATAGCAACAAAAACAGAAAACCCACATACACATGGAAACAGAACAATATTCTACTCAATGATACCTTGGTCAAGGAAGAAATAAAGAAAGAAATTAAAGACTTTTTAGAACTTAATGAAAATGAAGACACAACATACCCAAATCTATGGGACACAATGAAAGCAGTGCTAAGAGGAAAACTCATAGCCCTGAGTGCCTCCAAAAAGAAAATGGAGAGAGCATACACTAACAACAGCTTAATGACACACCTGAAAGCCCTGGAACAAAAAGAAGCTATTTCACCCAGGAGGAGTAGAAGGCAGGAAATCATCAAACTCAGGGCTGAAATCAATCAAGTAGAAACAAAGAGAACCATACAAAGAATCAACAAAACCAGGAGCTGGTTCTTTGAGAAAATCAACAAGATAGATAAACCCTTAGCCAGACTAACCAAAGGACACAGAGACAGTATACAGATTAACAAACTTAGAAATGAAAAGGGAGATATAACAACAGAAACTGAGGAAATTCAAAAAATCATTAGATCCTACTACAAAAGCATATACTCAATACAGCTGGAGAATCTGGAGGAAATGGAGAGTTTCCTAGACAGATATCCAACACCAAAACTAAATCAGGATCAAATAGATCAACTAAACAGTCCCATAACACCTGAAAAAATAAAAAGGGTCATAGAAAGTCTCCCAACCAAAAAAAGCACGGGACCAGATGGCTTCAGTGCAGAATTCTATCAGTCCTTCATAGAAGACCTAACACCAATACTCTTCAAACTATTCCACAAAATAGAAACAGAAGGAACTCTACCCAACTCGTTCTATGAAGCCACAATTACGCTGATACCAAAACCACACAAAGATCCAACAAAGAAAGAGAACTTCAGGCCAATTTCCCTTATGAATATTGATGCAAAAATACTTAATAAAATTCTTGCCAACTGAATCCAAGAAAACATCAAAACGGATCATCCACCATGATTAAGTAGGCTTTATCCCAGGGATGCAGGGATGGTTCAATATAAGGAAATCCATCAATGTTATCCACTACATAAACAAACTCAAAGAAAAAGAACATATGATCATCTCATTAGATGTAGAAAAAGCATTTGACAAAATTCAGCATCCTTTCATGCTAAAAGTCTTGGAAAGAACAGGAATTCAAGGCCCATACCTAAACATCGTTAAAGCAATATACAGCAAACCGGTAGCCAACATCAAACTAAACCGAGAGAAACTTGAAGCAATACCACTAAAATCAGGGACTAGACAAGGCTGTCCTCTCTCTCCATATCTTTTCAATATAGTACTTGAAGTTGTAGCTAGAGCAATTAGACAACATAAAGAGGTCAAGGGGATACAAATTGGAAAGGAAGAAGTCAAATTATCACTATTTGCAGATGACATGATAGTCTACTTAAGTGACCCAAAAACCTGCACCAGAGAACTCCTACAGCTGATAAACAACTTCAGCAAAGTGGCTGGTTTTAAAATCAACTCAAGCAAATCAGTTGCCTTCCTATACTCAAAGGATAAGGAGGCTGAGAAAGAAGTTAGGGAAATGACACCCTTCACAATAGCCACAAACAATATAAAGTGTCTTGGTGTGACTCTAACCAAACAAGTGAAAGATCTATATAACAGGAACTTCAGGTCTCTGAAGAAGGAAATTGAAGAAGACCTCAGAAAATGGAAAAATCTGCCATGCTCGTGGATCAGCAGGACTAATGTAGTTAAAATGGCCATCCTGCCACAAGCAATCTACAGATTCAAATGCAATCCCCATCAAAATCCCAACTCAGTTCTTCACAGAGTTAGAAAAAGCAATTCTCAAATTCATCTGGAATAGCAAAAAACCCAGGATAGCTAAAACTATTCTCAACAACAAAAGAAATTCCGGGGGAATCAGTATCCCTGACTTCAAGCAATAGTACAGAGCAATAGTGTTAAAAACTGCATGGTATTGGCACAGTGACAGACAAGTGGACCAATGGAATAGAATTGAAGATCCAGAAATGAGCCCACACACCTATGGACACTTGATCTTCGACAAAGGAGCCAAAAACATCCAGTGGAAAAAAGATAGCCTTTTCAACAAATGGTGCTGGTTCAATTGGAGGTCAGCATGCAGAAGAATGTGAATTGATCCATTCTTATCTCCATGTACTAAACTTCACTCCAAGTGGATCAAGGACCTCCATGTAAAACAAGACACACTGAAACTAATAGAAAAGAAACTGGGGAAGACCCTAGAGGACATGGGCGGGGGGGGGGGGGGGGGGGAAGTTCCTGAACAGATCACCAATAGCTTACACTCTAAGATCAAGAATTGACAAATGGGACCTCATAAAATTACAAAGTTTCTGTAAGGCAAAGGACACTGTTAAAAGGACAAAACTGCAACCATCAAATTGGGAAAGGATATTCACCAACCCTACATCTGATAGAGGGCTAATATCCAATATATACAAAGAACTCAAGAACTTAGACCCCAGGAAAACAAAAAACCCTATTGAAAAATGGGGTACAGATCTAAACAAAGAATTTTCACCTGAAGAAATTCGGATGGCCCAGAGGCACCTTAAAAAGTACTCAACATCATTAGTCATTAGGGAAATGCAAATCAAAACAACCCTGAGATTTCACCTTACACCAGTCAGAATGGCTAAGGTCAAAAACTCAGGAGACAGCAGGTATTGGTGAGGATGGGGCTGTAAGATGGTACAACCACTTTGGAAATCAGTCTGGAGGTTCCTCAGAAAACTGGACATGACACTTCTGGAGGACCCTGCTACCTCTCCTGGGCATATACCCAAAGGATTCTCCGGCATGCAATAAAGACACATGCTCCATTATTTTCATTGCAGCCTTATTTATAATAGCCAGAAGCTGGAAAGAACCGAGATGCCCCTCAAAGGAGGAACTGATACAGAAAATGTGGTATATTTACACAATGGAATACTACTCAGCAATTAGAAACAATGAATTCACAAAATTTTTAGGCAAATGGTTTGATCTGGAAAATATCATCCTAAGTGAGATAACCCAGTCACAAAAGAATACACATGGAATGCAATCTCTGATAAGTGGATATTAATTAGCCCAGAAGCCCTGAACACCCAAGGCACAAATCGCATAACAAATGACTCCCATGAAGAAGTATGGAGAAAGTCCTGATCCTGGAAAGGATTGATCTAGCATTGGAGGGGAATATAAGGACAGAAAAAAAAAGGAGGAAGGTGATTGGAGAATGGATGGAGAGAAGAAGGTTTATGGGACATATGGGGAGGGGGGATCCGGGAAAGGGGAAACCATTTGGAATGTAAACAAAGAATATAGAAAATAAAAATATTAAAAAAAAAAGAACAGGTACCTTAATAACACTATACTTTCCAATACAGAAATAAGCCATAGTTTTTGCGCATGCATGTGTGTATGCCCGTGTGTGACTATGGGCTTCAGGAGCTTGGCACATCCAAGGTAAGCACTCCATCACTGAGCTACATGACTTGCCCCGAAGACATCTTACTCACGTATTCAACTGTTTCGTTCCCCGCACCCCTGGTAATTAATATGTTAGTGAAGTGTAGTTTCTTTAACTATATCAATAGCTATTTTGTACTTTTTAGGCTACTATAATTATTCTGAAACTTTACTTCCCAAGAGGTTATTTTTGCTAAGAGGTGTTTACAGAAAGAACTGATTTTGTTACCCTTCCCCTTTGGTAAAGTCACTTAATAATTATAGTAATTTTGGTAGATTAATATTTTCTACATATGCAATTAAAACACCTGTCTGAAAAAAGGTTGGTTTGCAATCCAATCTTTAAGTTTTTCTGTTCAGAGTTTGGGGTTTCCTGTCTTGTCACCAATCACAGACACAGTACTGAGTCATTTATCACTAAGTATACTATACATAGTAAAAGCATTTCCTTAGATGCCACAAATTAGTCATGAACTACCCCTCTTAGTTTAATGGAATGTTTTTGATAAATAAATATTGTCAAATATTATTCCGTACCTATTGAAAGCCCACATATTGTTCTCCCTTAGTTTATTAATACAGTAAATTATAAGGATCAAATATCCAACCAAGATTAATCCAAAGTACTGTTTATGAGGATTTCCAAGTGTGTGTTTATTAACGATGGAGTTCTATGGCCTCCTTTGCTTTGTAATGTCATTGTCTGGTTTCTGTCAATGCTATGCTGACTTTGAAGTATGAGTTGAGAAATATTACTTACTCCGCTGTCTAAAGAGTTCTGTAAATTTAATATTATTTCTTCTTGCCTTTTATTTATTTTTTTCTTTCATCACCCAAAACTTTTTTTATTCGATATATTTTTATTTAATTTCAAATGATTTCCCCTTTTCTAGACCCCCCACTCCCCGAAAGTCCCATCAGTCCCCTTCCCTCCCCCTGTTTTCCCACCCAACCCTTCCCACTTCCCTGTTCTGGTTTTGCCCTATACTGCTTCACTGAGTCTTTCCAGAACAAGTGGCCACTCCTCCATTCTTCTTGTACCTCATTTGATGTGTGGATTATGTTTTTAGTATTCCAGTTTTATAGGCTAATATCCACTTATTAGTGAATGCATACCATGACTGATCTTTTGAGTCTGGGTTACCTCACTTAGTATGATGTTCTCTAGCTCCATCCATTTGCCTAAGAATTTCATGAATTCATTGTTTCTAATGGCTGAATAGTACTCCACTGTGTATATATACCACATTTTTTGCATCCACTCTTCTGTTGAGGGATACCTGGGTTCTTTCCAGCTTCTGGCAATTATAAATAGGGCTGCTATGAACATAGTGGAGCATATATCCTTATTACATGCTGGGGAATCTTCTGGGTATATGCCCAGGAGTGGTATAGCAGGATCTTCTGGCAGTGAGGTGCCCAGTTTTCGGAGGAACCGCCAGACTGATTTCCGGAGTGGTTGTACCAATTTGCAACCCCACCAGCAGTGGAGGAGTGTTCCTCTTTCTCCACATCCTCGCCAACACCTGCTGTCTCCTGAATTTTTAATCTTAGCCATTCTGACTGGTGTAAGGTGAAATCTCAGGGTTGTTTTGATTTGCATTTCCCTAATGACTAATGAAGTTGAGCATTTTTTAAGATGCTTCTCTGCCAGCCGAAGTTCTTCAGATGAAAATTCTTTGTTTAACTCTGTACTCCATTTTTTTTTAATATTTTTATTTTCTATATTCTTTGTTTACATTCCAAATGATTTCCCCTTTCCCGGATCCCCCTCCCCATATGTCCCATAAACCTTCTTCTCTCCATCCATTCTCCAATCACCTACCTCCTTTTTCTCTGTCCTTATATTCCCTTCCCATGCTAGATCAATCCTTTCCAGGATCAGGACCCTCTCCATACTTCTTCATGGGAGTCATTTGTTATGCAATTTGTGCCTTGGGAGTTCAGGGCTTCTGGGCTAATTAATATCTACTTATCAGAGATTGCATTCCATGTGTATTCTTTTGTGATTGGGTTACCTCACTTAGGATATTTTCCAGATCAAACCATTTGCCTAAAAATTTTGTGAATTCATTGTTTCTAATTGCTGAGTAGTATTCCATTGTGTAAATATACCACATTTTCTGTATCCATTCCTCCTATGATGGGCATCTGGGTTCTTTCCAGCTTCTGTCTATTATAAATAAGGCTGCTATGAACATAATGGAGCATGTGTCTTTATTGCATGCCAGGGAATCCTTTGGGTAAATGCCCAGGAGAGGTATAGCAGGGTCCTCTGGAAGTCTCATGTCCAGTTTTCTGAGGAACCTCCAGACTGATTTCCACAGTGGTTGTACCATCTTACAGCCCCACCAGCAGTGGAGGAGTGTTCCTCTTTCTCCACATCCTCGCCAACACCTGCTGTCTCCTGAGTTTTTGACCTTAGCCATTCTGACTGGTGTAAGGTGAAATCTCAGGGTTGTTTTGATCTGCATTTCCCTAATGACTAATGATGTTGAGCACTTCTTTGTCTTTTATTTTTATTCCTGTTGTTTGTTTCCTCAGGGTCTCACACACATTAGGCAGGATCACTACCAGATACTATACTTTACTGTGCCCACAGTTCTTTCCTTTTATATTTACTATCTGGTACAGAAAAACCACAGAGGTCCACATTTCCTGTATGAGAATGCTAAAATATAAATTTTCATCAGATGAGGAACTTCTTAAGCTTTTGTTATTTATGTCACAAACTAACTCAATTTGCCAAATTTCTTGAGATAAATTACTAACTGTATTTCTGTGCTTTTGTATATATGGGATCAGTAGTGATTGGCCCTCTTTCATTTTTTACAATGGTAGCTTGGGGTTCTTTTTCGTGTCCTTCTTCATTGGGAGGGGGCATCTTTCCATTTAGTTCAGGCCAGCCTGGAATTCTAAATTCTCTTTTCTTGAGATTCCATGTAGCAAGTAGCAGATCTACAGGCATCAGTACTAAATGCCTGTAATGTAGTAATCTACATTAGTGCAGCTGCTGCTTGCTCTAGCTCTCACTCTGTCTCTGTCTCTCCCTTTCTCTCTCTTTCTCCATTCCTCCTTCTCTCCCTCTCTCTCTCTCTCTTTCTCTTTGCCTGCCCACCTGCCTGCCTGCCTGTCTGTCTGCTGTCTGTCTGTCTATCCTAGGCATATATCATGGCTCTTAGTTTCCAAGAACAGCTTTTGAAAAGGTTGAGTATTCTCTACTATTCGTCCATCACATATGGCCTAGAGTTCTCCTATTTTTATTATCTCCTTTTTTCTACTCATTTAACACTTGAATTCACTGCTTCCTAGCTCTTCAATGTTACTCATTAATCTTCTAAAGAGACTTTGCACCTCTGCCTAGGCTGTAAGAAGCTTAGTCATAATATCCTTATAATTTATTTTCTCACTCTTTAGAACTTTGGTAACTTCTCAGATTGAGTTTAACTCACATCCATTTCTGGAGATGGGGAAGAGATCTGACCATGACACATGTAGGACTAGGCTTCATGATACACATATAGCTGGGATCCAGGCACTTAGGTAGCTAAAACAGGAGTTTAAAGCCAGCCTGGGCTACATACTGAATTCAAGATCATTCTTAAACTCTCTACAACCACAAAAAGTACTCAGAAATCAGCTTAACAGGAGCATAATTCCTTCACTCAAAAGGTTTTCAAAGCCTTTAATCCTTTAATGATGAGTTCTAAATACACATGCAGTATTTTCCCTTTGTTCTTCTAACACTAATGAACAACAGAAGCAGACATTTGTGAGAATCAGAAATGGTACTAAAGAACTAGAGAAGAATTAGCAGCAGCCTGTGCCCATACCGGCTGGGTCATTAGGTGTGTGGGATGCCTACTGCTCAGCATTTTAATGCAAGAACTATGGTGACAATAAAGATTGAGAGCTAAGCTTTTTTGTTTTCTCTATATGGTATAGAAATATTTGAAAAGTGGCTAGAGATCATGAAACCAAGACTCTGAGACTCCCAATAAACATCAGTTCCCAGATAGAGATCCTTTTAGTCCTGACTGTTGACATCAGATTGGATATCAATTGCTAAAGCAAACTGCAATTCCAACAATATTTTCATTGTCTAAAGTTTGTCAAGGAAAAAGTACTAAGAGAGAAAGACAGAGAGAGAGAGGAGAGAGAGAGAGAGAGAGAGAGAGAGAGAGAGAGTAAGACAGAGACAGACAGAGAATGAATGAGAATATTAAGTATGCCTAAAAGTTGAGTCAAAAGAATCATTTGTATCGAAGGAAGCACAGAAAATACAGGTAATACAGATGCACTACCTGATCACACACAATTACTTGACTCATGGTCCCTGTGAAGCCACCATCTCTAACAGCAGAGTATACAAAGTCACACATTAACTCCTAAACAAAATACTTTTGTGGAAACATCAGTAAATCAAGATTTAGGTGTAGCTAGGTTTTGTACATCTTCTAGGAATCTAAATTCTGAAATGGTCACTTTGAAACTTCAAGTTCAGAAACATTACCAATCACCTTTCTAATCCAAACTTTACAAATAATTACATAGAAACTGTGCCAGGTCAGGAAAATCCGTTCCTCTTGAGCACAGCTAAGAATTAAACACAAATAACAAATCTATAATGGCCATTTTCATTCCTACAGAATATTCAAACTCTGAAGTTAATTCTTCATACCAGCCCCAAAGTAAGCCATGGAAATAGAAGATGTAGACTTTGAAGACTAAATAAAGATGTAAACCACAGAGCAGAAATTTTATAAACTGAACATTCATAGTGCAGACAAGACATTGATTACTAAGGAACATCTTTGTCAAGTCTCTACCTACATTCAAAGGTCACTCACTCTTCTTGAGCTATAAAAATAACAATCTCTAGCAAGACTAGAGACTTTGGAAGCTTTATGAGCCAGTTACAATAGGAGAACTGGCTATGTGAAGAGAATATCAAGACAACAGAGAACCGTTTCAAAACATTTTCAGTCACTATGACATAAATAAGTTTTGAAAGTTATGGTTTTTGTATAAGCTTTTCCAAGTAAATCAAAATCACATATGAAATGAACTTTGCCCCATAGATAAAGTTCTTAATGAAGCTATGAAAATGTCCTAATATGACAAACAACATCCTGTCCTTATAATACTCAATGTAATAGTGGAAACTAAAAGAGGTGTTTGACTGAATTAATGATTTCAATACTTGATAGTTTTCCTAACTATAGCTAAAACAGTAAAACTTATAAAAATAACAAAAAAAAATACACAGTCAAAAAACAGACTGCATCATCCTGCTTCTGCTATTGGCAGCATTGAACGAGGTAGTATCTTGGCCCTCAAAGCGCTGGAAATGGATCTTAGTAATAAGGGACTTGCTGGCTTATGCAAGGCTTTAGGGGTCAGTCCCCAATCATGGAGGCAAGAGAGGGGACCCAGTCCCTAATCTGTAAAATAAGGGCTCTTACTTTACCATTAATAGTCTGTTTCTTTGTAATTTCTTCCCTCTCTTTGAAGATACTTGGCTCAGAACAGATTTCCTATTAAGATAAGTACTTGTGTTGTAGAAATTGTCTAGAATTTAATATTAACTATCAGATTATTCTCAGTATCTTTTTTGTTGTGTAACCATTTGGCTTTAATTCTGTACCTATAATGTAAAAGAAAATACCACTATCAGTATAATATTTCATCTGAACTCAAGCTGTCAGAAAAGTTACTTTTAACTTGAAAGAGAATATATATACACATATGTGTATATATATAGGTCACTGTTCTAATTTAGTCATGTAAGTGCCTGAACATCCTGTTTTTATAAAATTATATAAACAAAAATGTTTAATCTTAAATATAGTTTAGAAACCAGTTTTGTATCTATTTAAAGGTATGACTTTTAAAGTGTTTCTATCATTTTTACATATAAATAATAGTGTAATACTTAAAGTTATGCATCCCCTCCTCCTTCTCTCTCTCTATATATAGTTTATTAAAATATATATATTAAAATATATATAGTGAGAGTTTATTAATACACACACACATACACACACAGGCACACACTTATAGGGAAGAAGTTACAATTAAGTAACTATGACTTTATCCAAAGAGAATTGGTGATGATATAAATAAAAGTACTGTTTGTATCCATATTGAATTTAAGAAAAGTAAATTTGCAACTAAAGACAATGGCTCTAGGACACCTCGAAGAAGGGGTGACACGTTCTCTGGGTGTGTGACTGCCTGCGGTACTGAACACAATCCTTTTGATCTCATTATTAGTTTTTGTTTTTGTTTTGTTGTTGTTAAATGAAAAATACTCTAAAAGGATGGTTCTGAGAGTTCTATTATATAACAAAGATGTCTGAGGACCTAAAAAATACAAGGTATTCAATAAATATTAGTTGCCCTAAAACAAAAATAATAACTGTTTTATAAGCAAATAGTAATTATTTTTAATCCTATCACTTTGTTTCTTTACAATAATAAAGCTAATTGGTAATGTTAAAATGCATTATTTTTTATTAGGTAACTATGAAGGAAAATGCCTGAAATTAAGTATTACTGTGTTACATTTTGCTAATAAACAATTTAAAATAGGTCATACAAATGGAAAAAAAATAAGCTTTATTTAAGAATAAAGATCATTCTAATTTCCTATTTGTTTAATGTTATAACTTTTATGAGTACTCTATATGTTTCTTTAAACTTAATAGTCTAAACTAAGTATTTAAGATATTTTCTTGATTTGGGCCTTATCAACTGAGGATCTTCTCAATCTAACCCAAATAATCTCTAAAGTTTTGTCTACAGATTCTGACCTGCTTCACTTTTTATCTGAACTATTACAAGAGTCTCTTGATTAATCTTGTACATATCCTTAACTATAGTATGTATATAAGCTATATAGCTTGGTTTTCACTAGAGGATCAAATACATGAAACATCAGTGAGGTTCAGAATGGGGTCAATCCAAAACCTATTTAAACCCATAAGACATCAGAAGTCACAGAGCCTTAGATGATGGCAAGCAAACATGTGCCCTCCTTGCTTCAGGAGTGGCCCAAGGCTGTTTGTTTACTGTGGAGAAACTGTATCAAAAATAAAAGTCTGTAAGGATAAAGTTTAACTTTTATCCAGTTTGAATCTCAAGCATAAACCTTCCTTCCACAATAGAATCTACTCTCTGCCTATTCAAGGGGGAGGAAGACACAGAGACAGACTAGGGGAGATAGGAAGTGTCCTTGAGCTACTTGGGGAATGCAGACAGCTTCTCCTGCCTCCAGCTAAGAAGTTCTTTGTCTTTCAGACCATCAACTTTGAACATGAAGTAAAGAAAATACTTCCAAAAGAAATGAATTCTCTCCCTCCTCCCATGAAACTCTTCACCTTTCCCAATCTCTCTCTTAATTCATCAAATGAAATAGAGAACATCTATATTCTAAGTCAGGCTTGGACAGCACAACAGTCAAGTGATTCTCAGGCCAGAGTTAGTGATAACTGTAGGTAGAAACCAGCATTAGTTTCCACGTACTGCTCATATCTTCAGAAAAGGTTAAAAACAAAAGTTTCCCAGGTATGGCGGCCCACACCTATAATCTCAGTACTCAGGAAGTTGAAGCAGGAGGAATGGTGTCATTTAGAGGCCAGTTTGAACTAGAGTGGAAGACAAAGTTTCTACAGTTTACTTAGGACTAAATGGCCTTTTCAGTGAAGCTTTACTGAGGAAGTGCATTACAGAATGCAGAATACTGGTGATTAAGATAGGACTTTAAGGGCTGGAGAAATGGCTCAGCGGTTAAGAGCACTGACTGCTCTTTCAGAGGCCCTGAGTTCAATTCTCAGCAACAACATGGTGGCTCAGAACCATCTGTAATAAGATCCGATGCCCTCTTTTGGTGTGTCTGAAGACAGCTACAGTGTACTCACATAAAATAAATATTTAAAAAAAATAGAACTTTAAAATGGAATATTTTCCAATATTTCAGACAAAGGGAAATGAGGCATTGGTCTCAACAAAGGCTCTAAATTTAAAATTGTGGCTTCCAGTGCTTAAGCTCCTTATTTAAGTTAATTTAAAAGTATAGTATGTGGGGTGTGTGTGTGTGTGTGTGTATTTTACCTACATGTATGTATGTGCACCCAGTACCCACAGAAGCCAGAAGAGGGTGTCAGATTCCATGGCACTAGAGTTTCAGATGACTGAGAAACACCATGTGTATAGTGGGAATTCAGCCAGATTCCTCTGAAAGAGCAACCCGTGCTCTTAATGGCTGAGCCATCTCTCTTGCCCCATTTCCAAGTTAACTTTTTTTTTAAAGATTTATTTATTATGTGTAAGTATATTGAGTCTGTCTTCAGACACTCCAGAAGAGGACGTCAGATCTCATTATGGATGGTTGTGAGCCACCATGTGGTTGCTGGGATTTGAACTCAGGACCTTCAGAACCTCTGAGCCATCTCTCCAAACTCCGAAGTTAACTTTTAAACTTGCCTTTTCTCTGTTGAATAACTGTACTGCGTTGTAGCAATATCTATGCTGTGCACACTTTAAACAACTTTGTTCCAAGAACATCAACCATTACTCACCATGATAAAGGCATAGAAGGTAACAATAGAGTATCTACTTCTAGTTCTCCAGCTGACACAATGACTAGGATTTTAGCACCAGTCTACTGCATTTTTAAGAATAGCCCCTGGAGTATAGAAAGACTTAAGAGTGTCTGCTACAATGAAACTCTGACAGAAATATAGAAAGGGGTCATATTTTTTTTCCTTTAACCTATTTTTCTTTACATTCTTTGGGTTTATACAACTTAACTTTTCATTTTATGAGTCAAAAGCCAAAACATTAACAGCTTTTAAATGTAGAAGGATCTCTAGTATATGACTAATTTTTTCATGCTAGAAATATATAGTTTTAATTTATGGTAATTAAAGCCTAGTATTTCCTAAAAAAGTAATCTCTTCATCCCCCAAGGACTTGAATGGGAAGGGGAAACAGGAGGGAGGGGGAGCAGGCCATATACTCTCCTGCTTTACATGTCAAGCATGTGATCAGCTGGTAATGAGAACAGTAAAATGGACTATGCTTATGGGTTTACTTTGGACTTGTTTTCACCATAATGTTAGAAAATGAGGAAAGAACACTGCTTGGCGCTAGAGTATTGTCTGGTTATGTACTGCACTTTCTTGCTCAATATAAGCCCTGTTTCATGTTTCAAAAGGAAAAGGGCTGAGACTCACAGTCCCCTCCCTCCTCTCTTCCCAGTCCCACCCTTATAACTCCCTCCCCCAATTTCCCCTCCCCTTCTCCTCAGAGAAGGGGAGTGCCCCCCACTTGGGTACCACTCCATCCTGGGGCATCTATTCCCAGAAGAACTAGGTACATCCTCTCCCACTGAGCTCATTCTAAAGTTATTCATGAAACCCTAAACATATATACACACACATACATTCCTTACTTGTACACATTACTACTGCAAAAAAAAAAAGTATTTCAGTCATGCCTGCCAAAGGTGACACTGCACCTACTTGTTACTGTCTGCAAATACAAGGTATCCCTAAATTCAAAAGAGAGGCGGAACCAACAGCCATGTCTCTTTGAGGACACTAGAAATATCTGAAGTCTAATAAAGCCTGAATCCAGGCATTCAGAAATTAGTTTTAAAACATAAAATACTCTGTTCCCACCTTTGTACCCATACCATTCACTGCTTGCTCTTTGCATCTCAATAATAGGACTAAATGAAAATACACAGGAATAAAAGTAAAGCCACCGGCTCTCACGCCCAGGAAAGCTTGGGGAAGGAGATTACTATTTAATATAGCACATGAAGGTTCAGTAAATTATTACTCTCAAGCTATTAGTTAAAATCAACTAACACATTCCTAATATTTTCAATAAGATACACTATCATATCTATCTTTTTATTTAAAATATTAACTAATAGCACATGGCATGACATGTGTATACTAACTTGAATACAACTTTGATTTGCCACATGAGTTTTCAAGGAAAAGAGTATCTACATTCCAGCACAGTGGGCAGTGGGGCTGAAAATATAAAGACATCTGCATTCCTAAACACAACCTGAACTTTACCTGAAACCCAAAGGTAATTTAAAAAAATATAAGTGAGCCTGGGCCTTTGGCACTATTTTCCCAAGTAAACATTTAAAAAAGAAAATTGTGTTCATCAACTAAAGAGTACAGAATCAGTAACTGTCTATTTAAGTTCAAAGAGTAACATTTTAAAGTATCTTAAGAAAACAGGAATATCAGCCCCTTGCAGCCAGAAAGTTCTGCAGTTAGTCACCGAAGAGTACTCACATGTGTGGGTTCTGGACTCCTGTAGTATTAGGATTCAGAGTAAACCGTGCTGTCGATTTGACGGGTGGATTTGCAAAATTCAGCTTCAGTGCTTTGCGTTTACCTGAGAAATGACAAAGTCAAAGTTTCAAATACTAACTACAGACACATGCAAATTGTAATGATTAAATTTAATTAACTTTTTATATTCAAGTGTTATAAAACAGGTATTACTTTGAAGGCATGAGAAATTCAGTGAAAGACAGAGAAACTTGCCTTAATAAATCTTACCTAATCTAGAGCAATGTTTTAAAGGTACCAAATATCTTAAAATTTAAAAAAAAGTTATCTTATGCCCACTCCCCACAAATCTCTCTTGTGCTATAGAGCATCAGATGATGTTCAGTACTTCCAGTTTACAGTGCCCAGAAATCTATCACTTTGCAGGAAAAGAACCAGTCACTGTAGAATCACCTATCCCAAGCAGAGCTCAAGCACTGCACACTGCTAAAAGCCAAAATGCCTTCAGTTTAACAGAAATCCCCTTCCTTCAAATGCAGTATAAATGCTGAGTGACAGATGTGAAGCATTCTGCAGCTGTAAGAGTAAACTCATCACAACACAGTCTACTTCAAGCTAGCAACACAGGCACACCAATAATAATTTCCTTAAAACAATTTCTTTGGGCTTAAAAGCAGGGAAGTATCAGCCTTTTTTAATATAAAACTAAACTGTATCCATTATTAAAAAAAAATCAGAAAATTCAGAGAAAACGAGTCTTTAAAATGATAAACATACATGTAATATACAGTGTTTTCAAAAGATGTGTATACATTTATCACTCTAATTACTACCCCCAAAAAACAATGCATTAATTTCTATTGCAAAATTTCCCTAAACATAGATAGATCTATGCTTTATGTCAAAGTCTCAGCCAGGCCATGGTACTGCTTCGACATGCTTCCCCTGTTAGCCATATTTCTTTCTGGGTCAATAAATCACATGAATCGTTTCTTTAGAGTTTCTACAAATGATCTGCATCAGAAAGGGTTTTCACTCATTCTGGTTTCCTGTTCCTATTAGGGGTTGTTTCTAGCACTCCAATCTCCAGAGTGTTGTATACACACATTTAGCTACTCAGCTAATCTCTGCGATCAATACTTTCCCACCTCAGTAAATTCTAGAGCTATACTAGAGCACACAAACTACAGATATGAGACTGGGGATGGAGCAAGGGAACAACCTGAGAGTACACATCTGCTATGCAGTCCTGGGGGCAGTTCTGAGCGATGGGCCTTTCTAGAAGATTAGGGAGATATTAGAAATAGCCACTTTCAGACATAAGGTTGCTACAGGAGTTTTCCTCATGGTTTGCTGTTGTACGTCTCAAAATTTTACTCTTAAAACACTTTCATCTGACTCAACTAGAAAATTCTAACTACATGCAAAAGGTGCTCTGTATTAAAAAAAAAAACAGATTTAATTTTAAAGTCATATGTTACTAGGAGGCTGAGGGACAGGACAGTTTTCTTGATTGTATTTAATATAGGGTCCCATATAGCCCACCTGGTCCCAAATTTACCATGTATCTAAAAAATAACCTTGATGTGTTAATTTTCCTGTCAATACCTCCTATGTGAGTGCTGGAATTAAAGACATGCATTACCACTCACAGTTTAAAACTTTTAAAATTAAAATCAATTTATCCCAATAAGAATGACTAAGACCAGTGGGGGAAAAGAAGACAGCTTGTGCTAAGGAGGATACTGATTGCTGGTGGGAGTGTACAGCCACTCTAGACATCAGTGTTCTTCAGAAAGATGTGACTTGATCTACTTCAATCCCCAGCCATACCACCCTTAGTCCACAGTCAAAGGATCCTACTAAAGACACCTGCACAGTCATGATCATTGTTGCTCTATTTATACTAGCCAGAAATTAGAAACAACCTAGATGACTGTCAATGATTGAAGAAAAAAAAATGTGGCATTTTTATACAATGCAGTATTATTCAGCCATTAAAAAATAAAATCATGAAATCTGCAGATAAATGGATGGAATTAAAAAAAAAATCATCCTGAATGAGGTAACTCAGACACAGAAAGACAAAGTATGTATTCACTTATATGTAGGTGTTAGTTGTGAGGTCATTGATAAGCATACTACAACTCATAGAATCAGAGGCTAGGTAGAGAATAAGGGACGGAGGGAGGGATGAAATCTCCCTAGGAAGGATAAATAGAATAGATAGCTATGAACAGACAAAGAGGGAAGACTGGAATGTGAAGACCAGATAGGAAAGGGGATGAAAAAAGTGGTGGGGAGTGGGGGGATACAGGGTCAGACAGAGCCATTTGAAATGTCATATGAAAACCTAATACAGAAGAAGCTCTACACACACACACACACACACACACACACACACACACACACACACACACACGGCAATCTAAATGAAATGGCCATATAGCAAGGGAAACAGAGCCCCAACTGGACATCGCTCATCACCAAATGGGGCTTCCAATACTAGGAATAGCTTAAAGCTAATCAGGTTCTTGGCTAAAGAGGTCCCCATGGGAATCACCAAACAATCCAAACTATTGACAAGGCTACTGGTGGCTCTTTATAAACAGGGAGGTCCTGTGGCTGAAGATAACACCTAAATAACTGACTGAAAAGAGAGAAGTTGAACTGGAGCCTTCATCCCTATGGACTAGTATTCATGCTATGGGAAGGTATTCTGCATGCCTAAAGGAGAAAGGTAAACACCAAACCAGCTAAAAAGCCTTCAATATACAAGAGTGACCCTGCAAGATAAGTTGGCACAATAGTAGCACAAAGTTTGTGAGAATCAACCAATACCTTTAAGGCCTAATCCATAAGACGGAACCCATTCCCAATGCTACTTGGATGGCCAACCTGAGACTAAATAGGCCAGAGATCTAGGAGAAAACCAAATACTGCTGTTCTGCTAATGAGACATAACAATAAAATGGCTCCTAATGACATCCACTATACTCATAGATCCATGCCTGGCTCAGCCATCATCAGAGAAGCTTCCTCCTCCAGATAGGAACAAATATGGAGACCTACAACCAGACAATATACATAGTAAGCACTACAGAATGAATACTCATCCCTGTAAGGGAAGTCTCCATCAAATCCCTCCCCTCAGGGAACAGGAAGCTCTGCAGAAGAGGAGGCATAAAGAATGTTAAGTCTCAGAGGGGATGGAGGACACCAAGGAATCAAGGCCTTCTAGTCACAACAGGGCTGAGATACACATGAATACACCGAGTCTGTGACAACATGCACAGGGTCTACACAGGTCTGCACCACATAAGGTCCTGGAGCTGAAATGAGACATGAAGACACACTTTATCCCTAACTGAGAAGCTATCTCCAATTGATAACCACTTCCAAATGAAAAGTTAGTTTCCTCCAAAGGAGTTTCACTAGGGAAGCTATTCTTAAGGGTAGGTTCTCAGCAGTAGATGGCCAGCCAACACAAAAAGGGCTCATTCCAAAGAATCTTTAGAGGGTCTTTGACTTGTAATGTTAAGTCAGGAAGCATTTCAATTTTTGTTCTGACCTTACAGGCCCTTTGTGTATATATTATATTTTCTGGTTTGGAGTTTTTAAGAGTGTGTGAAAATGTGTGTCTCTGCATCTATATGTGTTTTTGTGCTCTTTCTCTTGTTTGGTTGTTTTGTCACATTCTGATTTTTAATGAATTGTATTGTATTGCACTGTATTGTAATTCCTTAGATGCCTGTTTGTTTTCTAAGGAGAAACAGAAAGGATGTGTGTAGTGCCTATTCCTGGTTGTCAACTTGACTATATCTGCAATGAACTACAATCTAGAATTGGAAGGCCACCTATGATCCTAATCTGGAGGCTCAGAGATAGACCTTTCTGACCTGGATCTTGGCATGGAGAGCTTGAAGCATAGTGGCTATGAATTCCAGAAGATTAAGACAAGGAGATCTCCGGGCGGCGGCGGTGGCGGCAGTGCAACAGTGGCTGGTCCAGCCTAAGGGCCATCAGCAGTGGAACCAAGGCGACACAGGGTCCGGTTAGGCCCTGCGCCCACGACCACTGACCTTCGCTGGCCAGCCGGGCTGCAAACACCTGCGGATTTACGGTGCCTTTCACCGCACAGAAGCCACATCAGAACTCTGCTTCCCGCCAGTCACGAGAGACTCGCCTCCATCTTGGTTTCAGACTCCAGGGAGATCGGACAGACTGAGGTACACAAACATAACCCGAGGCCAACATCGCAGGAATCTAAGCCCGTCGGGCGTTGGCCTGCACCCAGGCCCTGGGCTGTTCGGGGGGCCATCGGGGTGCCAACTCAGCCAGGAGGTTTTTTTGCCCGCGCCTCCATTTTGCCTACAGGACGCCAGAGAGCTCTAGCAGGCAAAGCCATAACAGGCATAGCCTGAGGCTAACAAAGCGGGGGTCTAGGCCCCAATAGGCCCTGGACTGAACCCAAGAACTGGGCGGCTTGGTGGGCCATCTGTGTGTCAACCCGCCCAGGAGGTTGTTAGCCCAGCAGACTCTTCAGGCACTTTCAGGGAGCACAAGCGCACACGCCCGCCATCCTGGCCACCTGACAGACCCAATTAACAGTCATAGCCCGAGGGGAACTTTGCTAGGACCTTGGCCTCCCAGGCTTCTACCTGGACCCAGGGCCTGAACAGCCAAGCTAGCCTTGTGTGCACCAACCCGGTTGGGAGATCAGCTGCCCAGCAGAGTGATCAGCAGGCAGAAAAGGTCCCCGCAGCATACACCAGCACTCCCTGAAGGTGCAAATGGGCTCCATCTGGTTCACAGACACAATCTGGGGCAAAGCACACTAGCACTGCAAGGGCACTCAAGAGGAAGACAGCATATCAGCAATCAGCTACAGGGGTAAGCCAGCCATATAGTGTGGCAGTAATAGCCCCAGAGCCCCTCAGGAGGCCCAAATACCAGCCAGAAACAAGACCAAATAACTCCAGAGAACAAGATGGCAAAGGACAAACGCAGGAACGCTACTAACAGAAATCTAGGCAATATGACAGCATCTGAACCAAACTCTCCAACATCAGCAAGTCCTGGTTATGCCAACACACCAGAGAAACAAGATTTGGATTTAAAATCACTGATCATGATGCTGCTAGAACAACACAAAAAGGACATAAATGAATCTCTTAAAGAAATACAGGGGAACATGAATAAGCTAGAAACCCGTATAATGGAAACAGAAAAATCACTTAAAGAAATGCAGGAGAATAAGGCTCAAGAGACAGAAGCCAATAAAGAAGAAACGCAAAAAAAACTTAAAGAAATGCAGGAGAACTTGAGTCAAGAGGCAGAAGTCATGAAAGAGGAAACACAAAAATCTCTTAAAGAATTACAGGAAAACACAAACAAACAAATGATGGAACTGAGCAAAACCATCCTGGATCTAAAAACAGAAGTAGAAACAACTAAGAAATCACAAAGGGAGATAACTTTGGAGATAGAAAACCTTGAGAAGAAATCAGGGGCCATAGATGCAAATATAAACAACAGAAAACAAGAGTTGGAAGAAAGAATTTCAGATGCCGAAGATACCATAGAAATCATTGACTCAACAGTCAAAGAAAATGTAAAATGCAAAAAGCTTGTATCCCAGAACATCCAGGAAATCCAGGATACAATGAGAAAACCAAACCTAAGGATTAGAGGTATAGAGGAGAGTGAAGATTTATAACTGAAAGGGCCAGCAAATATCTTTAACAAAATTATGGAAGAAAACTTTCCCAACTTAAAGAGAGAGATACCTATGAATATACAAGAAGCCTACAGAACTCCAAACAGACTGGATCTGAGCAGAAATACCTCTCGCCACATAATAATTAAAACCCCAAATGCACTAAACAAAGAAAGAATATTAAAGGCAATAAGAGAAAAAGGCCAAGTAACATATAAAGGAAGACCTATCAGAATCACACCAGACTTCTCACCAGAGATCATGAAAGCTAGAAGATCCTGGGCAGATCTCATGCAGACTCTAAGAGAACACAAATGTCAGCCAAGACTACTATACCCAGCAAAACTCTCAATCACAATAGATGGAGAAACCAAGACATTCCATGACAAAACCAAATTTACACAATATCTTTCCACAAACCCAGCTCTACAAAGAATAATAGGAGGAAAACTCCAATGCAAGGATGGAAACTACACCCTGGAAAAAGTAAGATAGTAACCTTCCTTCATCAAACCCAAAAGAAGATAATCACTCAAATATAAAAATAACATCAAAAATGACAGGAAGTAATAATCTCTATTCCTTAATATCTCTTAACATCAATGGACTCAATTCCCCAATAAAAAGACATAGACTAACAGACTAGATAAGGAAACAGGACCCTACATTTTGCTGCATACAGGAAACACACCTAAATGTCAAAGACAAAAACTACCTTAGAGTAAAAGGCTGGAAGACAATTTTACAAGCCAATGGTCTCGGGAAATGAGCCGGAATAGCCATTCTAATATCAGATAAAATCGACTTTCAACCTTAAGTCATCAAAAGAGACACTGAGGGACACTTCTTGCTGGTCAAAGGAAAAATCCACCAAGAAGAACTTTCAATTCTGAACATCTATGCTCCAAATACAAGGGCACCCTCATTCGTAAAAGAAACTTTACGAAAGCTCAAAGCACACATTGCACCTAACACAATAATTGTGGGGGACTTCAACACTCCACTCTCCTCAATGGACCGATCAGGAAAACAGAAACTAAACAGGGACACAGTAAAACTAATTGAAGCTTTAGACCAATTGGATTTGACGGATATTTATAGAACATTTCACCCTAAAGCAAAAGAATATACCTTTTTCTCAGCACTGCATGGTACCTTCTCCAAAATCGACCATATAATTGGTCACAAGAAAGACCTCAACAAATACAAGAAGATCGAACTAATCCCATGCCTCCTATCAGATCACTATGGTTAAGAGTGGTTTTCAGTAGCAACAAAAACAACAGAAAGCCCACATACACATGGAGGTTGAACAATACTCTACTCAATGACACCTTGGCCAAAGAAGAAATAAAGAAATCAGAGACTTTTTAGAATTTAATGAAAATGAAGGCACAACATACCCAACTCTTTGGGACACAATGAAAGCAGTGCTAAGAGGAAAACTCATAGCCCTGAGTGCCTCCAAAAAGAAAATGGAGAGAGCTTATACTAGCAGCTTAGTGACACACCTAAAACCCTGGAACAAAAAGAAGCTATTTCACCCAGGAGGAGTAGAAGACAGGAAATCATCAAACTCAGGGCTGAAATCAATCAAGTGGAAACAAAGAGAACCATACAAAGAATCAATGAGTCCAGGAGCTGGTTCTTTGAGAAAATCAACAAGATAGATAAACCCTTAGCCAGACTGACCAAAGGGCACAGAGAAAGTATCCAAATCAACAAAATTAGAAATGAAAAGGGAGATATTACAACAGAAACTGAGGAAATACAAAAAATCATCAGATCCTACTACAAAAGCCTATACTCAACACAACTGGAGAATCTGGAGGAAATGGACAATTTCCTAGACAGATACCAAACACCAAAATTAAATCAGGAACAAATAGATCATCTAAACAGTCCCATAACCCCTAAAGAAATAGAAGGGGTCATAGAAAGTCTTCCAACCAAAAAAAGCACAGGACCAGATGGTTTCAGTGCAGAATTCTATCAGACCTTCAAAGAAGACCTAACACCAATATTCTTCAAACTATTCCACAAAATAGAAACAGAAGGAACCCTACCCAATTCCTTCTACAAAGCCACAATTACGCTGATACCAAAACCACACAAAGATCCAACAAAGAAAGAAAACTTTAGACCAATCTCCCCTATGAACATCGATGCAAAAATACTCAATAAAATTCTTGCCAACCGAATCCAAGAACACATCAAAACAATCATCCACCATGATCAAGTAGGCTTTATCCCAGGGATGCAGGGTTGGTTCAATATACAGAAATCCATCAATGCAATCCACTACATAAACAAACTCAAAGAAAAAAACCACATGGTCATTTCATTGGATGCTGAAAAAGCATTTGACAAAATTCAGAATCCTTTCATGTTTAAAGTCTTGGAAAGAACAGGAATTCAAGGCCCATACGTAACATCGTTAAAGCAATATACAGCAAACCGGTAGCCAGCATCAAACTAAATGGAGAGAAACTTGAAGCAATCCCTCTAAAATCAGGGACTTGACAGGGCTGCCCCCTTTCTCCTTATCTTTTCAATATTGTACTTGAGGTACTAGCTCGGGCAATTCGACAACATAAGGAGGTCAAAGGGATACAAATTGGAAAGGAAGAAATCAAACTATCATTATTTGCAGATGACATGATAGTCTACCTAAGTGACCAAAAAAACTCCACTAGAGAACTCCTACAGCTGATAAACAACTTCAGCAAAGTGGCAGGTTATAAAATCAACTCAAGCAAATCAGTGGCCTTCCTATACTCAAAGGATAAGCAGGCTGAGAAAGAAATTAGGGAAATGACCCCCTTCACAATAGCCACAAACAGTATAAAGTATCTTGGGGTGACTCTTATCAAACATGTGAAAGATCTGTATGACAAGAACTTCAAGACTCTGAAGAAAGAAATGGAAGAAGACCTCAAAAAATGGGAAAACCTCCCATGCTCATGGATCGCCAGGATCAATATAATTAAAATGGCCATTTTGCCAAAAGCAATATACAGATTCAATGCAATACCCATCAAAATCCCAACTCAATTCTTCACAGAGTTAGAAAGAGCAATTATCAAATTCATCTGGAATAACAAAAACCCAGGATAGCTAAAACTATTCTCAACAACAAAAGAAAGTCTGGGGGAATCAGTATCCCTGACCTCAAGCAATACTACAGAGCAATAGTGTTAAAAACTGCAAGGTATTGTACAGTGACAGGCAGCAGATCAATGGAACAGGATTGAAGATCCAGAAATGAACCCACACACCTATGGCCACTTGATCCTCAACAAAGGGGCTGAAAACATCCAATGGAAAAAAGATAGCCTTTTCAACAAATGGTGCTGGTTCAACTGGAGGTCAGCATGCAGAAGAATGCGAATTGATCCATCCTTGTCTCCTTGTACTAAGCTCAAATCCAAATGGATCAAGGACCTCCACATAAAGTCAGATACTCTGAAGCTAATAGAAAAGAAACTGGGGAAGACCCTTGAGGACATCGGTACAGGGAGAAAGTTTCTGAACAGAACACCAATAGCATATGCTCTAAGATCAAGAATTGACAAATCAGACCTCATAAAATTACAAAGTTTCTGTAACGCAAAGGACACCATCAAAAGGACAGATCGGCAACCAACAAATGGGGAAAAGATCTTCACCAATCCTACATCAGATAGAGGGCTAATATCCAATATATATAAAGAACTCAAGAAGTTAGACTCCAGAAAACCAAACAACCCTATTAAAAATGGGGTACAGAGTTAAACAAAGAATTCTCACCTGAAAAATATCGGATGGCAGAGAAACATCTTTAAAAATGCTCAACTTCATTAGTCATTAGGGAAATGCAAATCAAACAATCTTGAGATTTCACCTTACACCAGTCAGAATGGCTAAGATTAAAAATTCAGGAGACAGCAGGTGTTGGCGAGGATGTGGAGAAAGAGGAACACTCCTCCACTGCTGGTGGGGTTGCAAATTGGTACAACCACTCTGGAAATCAGTCTGGCGGTTCCTCCAAAAACTGGGCACCTCACTGCCAGAAGATCCTGCTATACCACTCCTGGGCATATTCCCAAAAGATTCCCCAGCATGTAATAAGGATACATGTTCTACTATGTTCATAGCAGCCCTATTTATAATTGCCAGAAGTTGGAAAGAACCCAGGTATCCCTCAACAGAAGAGTGGATGCAAAAAATGTGGTATATATACACAATGGAGTACTATTCAGCCATTAGAAACAATGAATTCATGAAATTCTTAGGCAAATGGATGGAGCTGGAGAACATCATACTAAGTGAGGTAACCCAGACTCAAAAGATGAATCATGGTATGCACTCACTCATAAGT
>NC_067481.1:58081963-58096963 GCF_947179515.1 Apodemus sylvaticus | reverse complement strand
ATATAGATGGGAAGGAAGATAAGTCGCACAGTGTCTCTTTAGGGCAATAGACAGATGAGTTATTAGAGTGTTAAAACATGCACACCCTTCGACTCAGTAATTCCACTCAGAGTGAGGGAATCCCCTTTTATCCAAGGGAAATAATTACAGGCCTAGCAGAGATTTGCGTGCAGTGATTGTCATCACAGCATTATTTATAATAATGGAAAAGTACACCAACCTCAATTTGTTCAACAAGAGGATGGCTGAATAAATTAAGCTATATTCAAAGGGTGGATGGCACACAGTCATTTGCTGGGAGATTTTTCTAGAATATTTTAATGTTAGGAGAAAGATTCACAAAGTACTATTAGGTAAACAAAATGTTTACAATGAATATATAATGTGATTACGTCTTTGAAAATACAGGGAGAGGTACATATAGACCCGGAGAAAGGTATAACAGTTACTCTCAAGAGGGTTGCTACATGAGATATGATTTGCAAGTGTTTCTCAACAGACAAATATTTGTTCTACATTGAGAATCACTCCATTTTGGAAATAGGGTGTATTTTGATGGGAAAGGGTAATCAAGCACTGAGCGAAATGAAGTGGTGACTTATGTAAGAGCCACCCAGAGCAAGGCCTCCTCTGACCACAATAGGAATGCTAACGTGTATTGCTTCCCCGCTGGCTTTCTGAAGTCATCTCTTAGCACAGAAAGCATGATGATGTGTGTATGAGGTTTGAGGACTTGCTCTCTGTCCCAATTCCCTTTGTCTGGGAAAGCCGGGAAAGCTATTCTTCTGCTACCATACAGGTCCTCTTATGGCATTTAGATAACAGCAGACCAGACTCCAACTCAACCTAGCAGGGACTTTACTGAGCAATGTGAAAGAGACACCATGGGACCTTGGTTCTGGGAGTGGGTGTTGGTGTCCTGATTCAACAAGTAATGTTGCACTGGTGGCAGTTCGCTAAGGATTATCCACCTAGAGTCAGTGCCAGGAGCAGCAGAAGCCAGACAGGCACAGAGTGAGCAGCAGTCAGTCATCAGGTAAAGGCCTCCCAGTTCTCTTGTTCATTTAGGAGAGACTAAGCCATTAATGCTCTCATCTATTCGGTGTGAACTTTAAATAAGATGTTCCAGTGATGTGGCAAGAGGAAGCTGCTTTGCTGCAACTGGGAAGAGAGTAATTGTGTAGGATGTTTGCATCTGCTGAATGGCAGCTCTGGGAGCTGGCTTCATGCAAGTGAGACAGACCATCCCGGAGAGTCCCAAAGAGACTAGCTGAAGGCAGCTGCCTTCGCATGGGCAGATTGCATGCTATCTCTAATTCAGACTGTCTAGACGGTGCCTGAGGCTCTAAGTACCCAACTGGGGTAGGAAGTACTGTATATCAACAAGAAAGATGGGATATTGCTGTTAGTCTGCTCATTAATCCAACCCTACAGCACATGGGAACAACATATCCTATAGTTCATCTGTGGGTCTTATGTCTATAGAAACATTCTCCACATACAGAAAAACTTCACACTAGTTAATGTACATACATATATCATTGATGTTCACATCCTATCTGTCTGCTAACAACAGCTGGTGTGGTGTTTACTCCTCTGCTCTTTGCTGCCATGTTGTGCCTTGGACAACATGACATAGTTGGCATATCTGTCTTGCACTAAGGGCAAGTGCCATGGAGTCTTTGGTGTCATCCTGCAGATCATCTTGGAGATGAAAAGGGACATATGCTGATCCTTGTGCCTATGTCTCTGACTGACTAGTCCCAAAGACTTGCTATCAACTTCCTGTCTCTGCTCTGGGCCCTAAGGAGATGTGTCTCTGGATCATAGGTCTTGGTCTCCATTTTACCCAAATGCCAATCCTAGCAGGAGTTAGGATGATGGAAGAAAAAAAATGATTTCACTTTTGGTGTTCTTCTATTTATTTTCTTTTGGGCAGTTATTATATCCCTCCATGGGGCTAGCTCTAACTGCACTCTAAGGCTCCTTGCTTCCGAGAATGGCAGCAGGGGGTGGGGGGTAGGGGGTAGGGGGGGTGGGGGGGCGGTTGGTGGGGTACAGACCCATCCTTGCAAACAAGGCTCAGCCCACTCTAGTAATACCCTGCTTCATAAGGCATTGGTGAGTAGTAACAGCTTCCAATCACAAGGTATTAGAACAATACCTGCCGTGTGTGTGTGTGTGTGTGTGTGTGTGTGTGTGTGTGTGTGTATTTACATACACTGGCATGCAGGCATGCCAACACACACACACACAATGATGCAGAATGGGAATTGAATTCCAAGGCTCATGCATTCTATTATTTTCCCTTCCTACCCTTAGTCCTAAAGTGATTCTTCTAGGTAAAGAGCAAATTAGGTTTAGTGGAACAGTGGAGACCTATGAATGCACTGCAGGGGGATCCCTTAAGGGAATCATAAAACAGGCTGTGAGGAAGAAGGTTGGACGTGTGCTCACCACCAACCACAGTCAGCAGCATAGGCAGGAACAGGCTTCGGGGTATGGCAAGAACAGCTGCTTCTTGCCACTATACTTTTAGTGCTCCAGGGACCTACAGAACTGAAAGGCTGAGCTGGTGAAAGGGCAGCCACGAAGCCTTTGCCACTCGCCCTAAAAGATACAGAGATACACAGAGTCCAGTGGCACATAGTATAGAGTTCTCACCACCGCCAACTTGGGAAGTCCACAGTGTAGGGGCCATAGTAGACTTCATTTTCAACATGCCCAAATATAAGTAGTAAAAGTGAATCAGGCCCTGGCTTTAGAGCTTGGGCTTCCCATTTGGTAAAGGCTCTTCTCACAATGGTGAGCTAAAACAATTCTGTTACCCAGGGGCTGAGGGTAGGCAGAGTTGGCCCAGGCACTAGACTCTGCTTTTTCTCAGGTCCTGTGTACAGGTCTGGACTATGATACTCAATTATCTTTCTGGGTTGGGACGGGGAGGAGAGCAGGTTCATAACAAGCTTCACCTATTATGCGCAGAGCCAAGTTTGATGTTAAGGAATCGTCGGGAAGAATTGGTTTATCCTTAGGAACGATAGCTGCCTAGCTAGTGGGACCAGAGGGGCATCTTCTCTTTCCCATTCTGCCCTACATCACGACCTTGCTTGCTTCTCAGAAAGCTGGCTGCTAGTACTTTTGAAGCCAGTTCGATGATTGAACATATTCACATCTGAGAGCTCGGTGGCATGCAAACAGAGAAGAAGCAAGCTTCCAGTGCTGTTTCATTTAAAAATGGCCATTCTGTTTCCGGAGACAGAACAAATGGGGAAATCACTGTGTGAGTATGGTGGGGGTGCAGACCCATGCTCGCAAACAAGGCTCAGACCATCTGGTCCCATTAGCGGCTGTACCCTCTGAACTACACCCAGTGGACAGAGACACAGCTGCCTGAGCTGATGTGTGAGCTCCTCCAGGCCTCTCTGGTCTCTAGATGCCTGAGGCTTTCCGTGTGACCTCGAAGGCATTGCCAGCACAGCACAAATGTGCCTCATTAATTTACTCCCATCTGCTCTACAAAGCCCCCAACTGACATCGTAGAGAAAAGGATAGGAGGTGGGTGGGTCCCTGCTTGGTGGGCATCCTTGTTAACAAGAGAGGGGAGGCCCAGGTAACTCCCACATTACTCCAGGATGCATAGATCTCAGTGTTCTTCCAAGTGGGCTCCTTCAAGCAGCAGCCTGAAGATCACAGGTCTTTATTGGAAACCCACCTTCATCCCAGCATCTGCAGTAGGATAAGGGTCTCTGTTGATTTTTCTGGGCATTAGGATTTGAAAAGCATTAGAGGGTGGCCATTCTATACTAGGAGTGATTTTGCACTCACAGGGGACATCTGTCAACATCTGGTCGCATTTTGAGTCATTGCAACTGGGGAGGGAGGAGGTGTATGATGTCCTAAAATAGAAGTTGAAGTGATTGACCCACATCTGACAAATGATCAGCCAGCCCCCTACAAAACAAAAGATTATTCAGTTCAAATCTCCTGGAGTGCTGAGGCAGAGACTCCCTCCAACAGAAAGAAAAGGAAGAGTTTACTGGGATCCATTCCCATGCCTCTCCTCCTCATAGTTCAACTGAAATTATTTAAACATAAATTTCTACAGCACGTCCAGAACAACTCTGTAAACAGATGTCTTCTTCTAGTATGTAATCCCAGAAGGCAGGGATGATGGCTTCCATTTGAGAACAACATTAAAATCTAAATTACAAACAGAAAAATTATGTTGCTTCTATTCCTCAAAGCATCCCTCATTTTGTCCCATTTACCAAGGTGCCCTCTGTGTCCACCATGGGGTGGCAACATTCCCCGGGACCAGGGGCATACCTGTCAGCCTTCCCAGAGCTGGAAAGAGACTGCCTTCCTCTCATCTAGCTGTCTTGAAATGTACAGTTTAATTCCACAGTCACACTCCTATGCAACAGAATGCCAGAAAGTGTTCCTCTGAACTACAATTTTTGTACCTGTTGTCTAACTTTTCCATCGTCCATCCTTCCCTCTCTTTGATAATCACGAATATATCTATGCTTTTTAGAGGTCAGCTTGTTAGATTCCATAAACCAGACAGATCATATGGTATTTGTCATTGCATGATTGGCTTATTGCCCCACAAATAATATCCATCCATTCATCTGTGTGACCACCAATGAAAGGCGTGCATCTGTTTTTTAGAGATAAATAGTATTCCAGTGTCTATACAGACCACATCTGTTTCCTTTATCCATGCTTCTGTTGATAAACTGTAGTTTTATCTCACCAAGTCGTGCTGATTCTTCCATCTCATAGCTCAGCCCCATATCCCTTCCTTACCTCCATTGTCAATCTTCTCTTACAGGACGATTCAAATCCCCTGCTTGTTATTTTTCAGCTTTTGTTCTATTATTCTCTTCATTCAATCACTGTACACGATCAAAGTGATCTTTCTGGTACATAAATGAGGTCATGTCACTCTCTAACTCCAAATCCCTTAATGGTTTCTTGCTGACTGAAGGGTAGATGGCAAACTCCTTAGCATTACATTAAATCTCCTGCCTTTTTTCTTCTGCCATGCCTGACTTTGGATTTCTAAATATCAAATTATGTCATGTGCTCCGAAATCATTTTTCTTGGATGTCTCTGCATACTGCTATATACCTGTTCCTGGCAGACCCTGCCCCCCAAGTGCTTATTTGGTAAAACCTTCCATGCCACTCAAGCTTTATCTCCAGCTCCGACCTTCTCCCCAGTCTTCCCACAAATTGAATTCTGCTGTTTCTTTCATTTCTTAAGCATCTCCATTACAACTTTGATCAAAGTTCATTACAGTTGTATGCACAGCTCTATTTCTTTTAGACTCTGTGATTCATAAGACAAGAAATGTGACTTTTCTTTTCTGTGCCTCTGCACCTTGGCACAGATCCAAATGCACAGCAGTAGCCTAATGTATACTCATTGAATGAAAACAATAATATCAATTGGAAGAAGGGGACCAAACAGGTTTGTCCTATGGCCAAACTACAAAGTTCTTTTGACGAACGGTGTAACACAAGGGATCCATGATAGTCCATGGTATTTTGAGCCTAAGAATTGGGGTATTAACTGGGAGAAGACAGAAGAGCTAAGTGAGAGTTATATGTTTGAGGTGGCAGATACATTAAAGTCCTCGATAGATCACTGATCTAGGTATACCCTACCCATCAAATAGTCAGACTGGAGGGAGAAAGGGGGAGTAGAAAATTAGAAGTGAGGTAGCAGATATTTTAAAGATGATTTATTTTATTTTCATTTAATATGCATGGGTGTTTTGCCTTTGTACATATCTTTGAATCGGTGTGGTGTCTGTGGAAGCCATAAGAGAGCGTCAAATCCCCCTGGAACTTCATCTACAAATGGTTGTCATGTGGTTACTGGGAATTGAAGATCTCCAACTCCCAGGCCCTGCAACCCCTATCCTGGTTCTCTGCAAGAGCTGTGTTCTGAACCACTGAGTCATCTCTCTAGCCACAGAAGTAAATTTACAAAATAACTCATTAGAGGTCAAAAGTGACAGACCTAAAGTCAGGAGAAAAAGACGTAGGTGGGGAGAGAGGGGAAAGGAAGAGGGAAAGGATAAATGTTGAAGAAAAGAAACTTCATAAAATATATGATTTCAGAAGTTGGATAAAGAAAGGGAACATCAGAAAAGTGGGATGTGCTGGGAGATCAGGATAAAATGGACAGGATGCTCAGGGTATTTCTGCTGGGGGATCAAGGAGAATGGCGACAAGAGGAACATGGCCAACAACATCAAATAGAAGAGGACAAATAGATCAGAAGAAAATCAGTTAAGTTTGTAACTATGTGGCCACTGGTGCTCAAAAGCTGAGGAATGGGACATGGACATTTTGTCCCCTGGTTGACTTTTACAACTGGGATTTTAGCATCAGAGCAAGCCTGTTGCTGTGGATGTCAAGAGTACATGCAGCTGCGAGTTGAGAGTCCCTGAGCTGTGAAGAATGAGTAGCCAGATCACTAATGACAAAGGAAGTCTGTTCAAGGGGGCTGAGCTTCCTGAAAGAGTTTGTGCTCCTAGTGCAGATAAGGACAGGGTGGGCTGTGCTGAGTCAGAATTGTGGTACCTATAGCTGCTTTCTCCTTCTGTGCAATTCTTTTCCTTCCTGTGATACTAGGAATTGAATAGGGCATCATGTACACACTAAGAACACAAGGAACCACTGAGCTATATCCTCAGTCCATTGAAGGAGTAATTCCCATCATCTCTCCCCTCCAAACTATGACCAAGTCTCCAAAGGATGGCAAATTCTGTTTTTATATTTTCCATACACATTGGCATTTGGAGAAATAGAAGGTCTTATTTACATGAACCTCACTTGTCACCTGAACTTGTCACCCCACTGCCATCAAAGAAAAGGCATAAGCTCCAAGTTTCTGTTGCCGGTCTGTTTGGTTTTGTTTTTAAGGTTTATTTATTTATTATATGTAAGTACACTGTGGCTGTTTGTAGACATACCAGAAGAGGGCATTCAATCTCATTATAGATGGTTGTGAACCACTGTGTGGTTGCTGGGAATTGAACCCAGGACCTCCAGAAGAGCAGTCAGTGGGTGTTCTTAACTGCTGAGCCAACTCTCCAGCCTGGTTGCCATTCTGAGTCCCACCCATTTTTTGTGTTCCTTTCTGAGTGATAAGAGTTGTATCATTTTACTCTCTGCATGAGAGAGAGGGAGAGAGACAGAGAAAGAAAGATAGGACCAGAGGGGCTGGGTATTAAACACAGCGCCCTGTGTGTGACAGGCAAGCATCCTGCCCCTGAGTAGCAGTCACAACCTTAGCACTTCTTTCTGGGCATGTGATAGCAAGAGATAAATGGAGATTTCCATCTGGCATTGAAAATCAGAAAGAAAGGAAAATATTAGTTTGGGTGGTTCTTGGTAAGCTACCTACCACCATATTGGAAAGCAGATGAAATGATGAAGGCAATGGTTAGTTAGATATGGGCAAGGTATCTCTATACTCTCCTTTTGTGTCTCTGGTTTGTACAACTGTCCATTAATATCTATTAGCATAAGGCCTGGTACTGGGAGCTATAATGCAGGGTCAGTCATACTGACTCTCTGTATACTGAATTTTTGCCTGGCTCAAATCCATTGCTTTGAATTTTTAAATCTGAACATAGGGCCTCTTAATTTTCTCGGTGAACACGCCACCACTGAGTGACAATCCCAGGCCACTCTTTCTGTTTAACTTCCTTCCTTTCTGTCAGTTATCAGACTAAGGAGACAGTTGATGCTGACTGACAAGGAGGATACTGCAGACATTTAGAAAGCACTGGGTCTTTGTAAACAAAGCCCTTGCTCTTAGCACTAGACTTAAGTATCATCCTAGGCTGCCTGGCTAGCGGCTGAGTCACTGGCATTTACAGTTTCCCTTCCAAATGTTGAGACATAAAATCCATATAAGAAATAACTGTTACTGTTACTCTATTGTGGGTGCTGGGAGCAAAAAAAACCTCTTACTCGGAGGACTTTACAAACCAAGCATGCAGGGACACACACACACACACATACACCCCAAAAATCCTACATTGGTACATTTACTTCGAAACAAACAGAAATCACAGAGTCTAGAGGTGTTAACCTAAGAAGCATGAGTCACCAGCTGATGGACAGCTTCCTTCTGACCCAGAGGGAAAGCTTCGATATGAACACAATAATATGATGCCAACAGGTGATCAGGTCGTGCACTCTTCCATTGATGATATATGATGGAGAGGTGAAGTGGCAAACTGACGGGCCAGAAGCTCTACTTAAATGTTACAGCTAGCCAGGGTTTTATACTTCTTTGTAAGACAGAGATGGATGTGTCTATCTGATTGTGTGACATAAAACTAAGCCTGAGGTTTTTGTGCCACACAGAGCTATTAATGTGTAATATACCCTGGCCAGAGGCCTGTTCTTTATGGATCCTCCAAGCTGTAGGAGTTACACCTATGCTCTTTTGCATTAGTGAAATCGGAACTGTATGAGTGGGAAGAGAAAAATGAAGGCCAAGTTCCCAAATTCCACTGCTGATATTTGTTTCTGTTTGCTCAACTCTTTGCATAAGTATAAAGAATAAGTTGTTCATCAGATAATTATGTGGTTTGGAAATGAGCAACCTTGATACAAACATGAACTATATATTCTATGTTACTACTTAGGATCTTGCACATTAAAATATGCAGATCAAGTAGACTGCTCAATACAGGCTCAAAAGAAAGTTGTTTTTTCTCTTGAAAAAGAAAGAAAAGAAAAAAGAAAGAAGGGAAGAAGTCAGACACAGATGAGGACCCACTGAATAAAAAGAAGAAAATTAATTCACCAGCTCAGATGGAGAATAAAGAGACTCACCAGAGATCTTGGGGTATTTTCAAAGAAATTATGATTATATACCACTTAAATTTCTGTGTTAAGTGGTTACTTTAAACATAGAGAGTACCAAATACCATTTTACCAACAACTATCCACCAAGTCATTGAATCCTACTTTAGTAAGAATCAAAACATGAGTCAGGCATAGCAGCCACAAGCATGTAATATCAGCCATAGCAGCTGGAAGATCAAGACAGCAGGGGCCATATACGATTCAATAAAGAATTAAAATAGTATTTCTAGTTAGGATGCTCATGTCTACAGGTATGTGGCCATCATTCTGTTCTCGAGAACCGTTATGTTTTTGAGGAGACAGAACCACTTATCTTTGTTTACATAAGCAAACAATATACAAATTCTTTTTCAGTCCTACAAATAAGAGCAATGATCAGCTTCTGCCTAGCTCCTGACCAGACCGTCACAAATTTCAAAGCATCAGGACCCAATTAAATGTTGTGTCTCCATATGCGCTATCAACATGTGGAGGAGAGGGGGCTCATTAATTCAGGAAGACTCATTTCTGATGGTGCCATTATGCCTCACGGAGCCACTATATTCTGTAAACAAAGTAGACTTTCACATTCTGTTATGGATCACCAATTAACTCTGTCACTCTGAAAACAAAACAAAAAACCTATTTACTATCAGCCCAGCTCTGAGTTTTGGCTTTGGTGTCCTCTAGTATCTTTATTTCTAAGTCAAGTTGGTTCATGGAAGTGGAGTAGAAGATATAATGTAGGGGAAATCCCAAGAGCTTTGGGGCAAAGGCAGCACTGGCATTCTCTACTGACACCCAGTTAGTGTTCCTAGGGGAAGAGTAGCCAGTCTTGCTCTTGGGCATAACTTTCTCCTCTAATGCCAATTTCTGTTTTCTGGAATGTTCTAGGCTCCTCATGTGTCTGTCCCTGGACGGCTTGCCTTCATCAGGTGTTCACTACTTCTTTCTCTTTAAGGTTAGACTGGATTTGCATCCCAACTTTGCAGCTGATGTTTGATTTGAACTTAGGCAAGTTAATCACCATTGCTGTGGGTATTTCTCACCTATGGGACAGAAACAGATCTGCCTCCTAAGGTAAGACAAGAAGCGTGACTACATAGTCTGGGTTCTGGTACACATCTGATTCTCTGATAAATATGATACGTAAAGCATAATGCAGTGTGTTCTCTATAAAGTTACCAAATAACTTTACCACATGAAAACCTGACCAGGGAGACATCTAAGTTGCTCACTTACTGACCTCCCTACGCTTTCTCCGTTTCCCTAGTCCTTCTCACTGCAACCATTGTGTTCTAAAAAGTCTTTAATTTCTTTCTTTATTTCTTCCTTGACCAAGGTGTCATTGAGTAGAGTATTGTTCAATCTCCATGTGTTTGTGGGTTTTCTGTTGTTTCTGTTGCTATTGAAGACCACTTTTATTCCATAGTGATCAGATAGGAGGCATGGGATTAGTTCTATCTTTTTATATTTGTTGAGGTCTGTCTTGTGACCAATTATATGGTCGATTTTGGAGAAGGTACCATGAGGTGCTGAAAAAAAGGTATATTCTTTTGTTTTAGGATAGAATGTTCTATATATATCAGTTAAATCTAATTGGTCCAAAGCTTCAATTAGTTTCATTGTGTCCTTGTTTAGTTTCTGTTTTCCTGATCGGTCCATTGAGGAAAGTGCAGTGTTGAAGTCACCCACAATTATTGTGTTAGGTGCAATGTGTGCTTTGAGTTTTAATAAAGTTTCTTTTATGAAAGAGGGTGCCCTTGCATTTGGAGCATAGATGTTCAGGATTGAGAGTTCTTCTTGTTGTATTTTTCCTTTGACCAGCAAGAAGTGTCCCTCAGAGTCTCTTTTGATGACTTTGGGTTGAAAGTCAATTTTATCTGATATTAAAATGGCTACTCCAGCTTGTTTCCTGAGACCATTTGCTTGTAAAATTGTCTTCCAGCCTTTTACTCTAAGGTAGTGTTTGTCTTTGACCCTGAGGTGTGTTTCCTGTAAGCAGCAAAATGTAGGGTCCTGTTTACGTATCCAGTCAGTTAGTCTGTGTCTTTTTATTGGGGCATTGAGTCCATTGATGTTAAGAGATATTAAGGAATAGTGATTGTTACTTCCTATCATTTTTGACATTATTTTTTAAATTTGATTGCTTAACTTATTTGGGTTTGATGAAAGGTTACTATCTTGCTTTTTTCAGGGTGGAGTTTCCCTCCTTGTATTGGTGTTGTCCTCCTATTATCCTTTTTAGGGCTGGGTTTGTGGATAGATATTGGGTGAACTTGGTTTTGTCGTGAAATATCTTAGTTTCTCCATCTATGGTGATTGAGAGTTTTGCTGGATATAGTAGTTTTGGTTGGCATTTGTGTTCTCTTAGAGTCTGCATGAGATCTGCCCAGGACCTTCTAGCCTTCATAGTCTCAGGTGAAAAGTCTGCTGTGATTCTGATAGGTCTTCCTTTATATGTTACTTGGCCTTTTTCTCTTACTGCCTTTAGTATTCTTTCTTTGTTTAGAACATTTGGTGTTTTGATTATTATGTGACGGGAAGTATTTCTGTTCTGGTCCAGTCTGTTTGGAGTTCTGTAGGCTTCTTGTATATTCATGGGCATCTCTCTCTTTAGGTTAGGGAAGTTTTCTTCCATAATTTTATTGAAGATATTTGCTGGCCCTTTAAGTTGTAAATCTTCACTCTCCTCTATGCCTATAATCCTTAGGTTTGGTCTTCTCATTGTGTCCTGGATTTCCTGGATATTTTGGGTTACAAGCTTTTTGCACTTTGCATTTTCTTTAACTGTTGAGTCCATGGTTTCTATGGAATCTTCAGCATCTGAGATTCTTTCTTCTATCTCTTGTATTCTGTTGTTGATATTTGCATCTCTGTCCCCTGATTTCTTCCCAAGGCTTTCTATCTCCAAAGTTGTCTCCCTTTGAGTTTTCTTAGTTGTTTCTACTTCTGATTTTAGATCCTGGATGGTTTTGCTTAGCTCCTTCCCTTGCATGTTTGTGTTTTCCTGTAATTCTTTAAGAGATTTTTGTGTTTCCTCTTTCATGAGCTCAGCCTGTTGACCAAAGTTCTCCTGTATTTCTTTAAGAGATTTTTGTGTTTCGTCTTTCATGACCTCAGCCTGTTGAGCAAAGTTCTCCTGTATTTCTTTAAGTGTTTTTTGCATTTCCTCCTTGTTGGCTTTTGTATTCTCCTGGATTTCTTTCAATGATTTTTGTGTTTCCCTTGCAAGAGCTTCTAACTTTTGATCCATTTTCTCCTCAATGTCCTTCATGTGTTCCTGTACCAGCATCATGACCAGTGATTTTAAATCCAAATCTTGTTTTACTGGTGTGATGGGGTATCCAGGACTTGCTGGTAGAGGAGAATTTGGTTCAGATGTTGCCATATTGCCTTGATTTCTGTTAGTGACGTTTCTGCGTTTGCCTTTTGCCATCTAGCTCTCACTGGTGTTACTTGGTCTTGTCAGTGCTGGACTCACCAGTGCAAGCTGCCCCTTCCCCGTTGGCCTCTGGTGCACAGCTTACACTCTGCACTGCCTATAGACAGGGTGCTGTTGTCCAGGCTGTTCAGATCCCGAAGCAGGCACCTGAAGGCTCCCGCTGGGGCCCGCAGGATTTATTGGAGCACACCGACTTCTCCCAGCTGGCCGCCCGGAAGCCCCCACTAGCCTCTTGAGGGACCTGGAGATGTGGCGGCCACCCAGGCTGATCTGAAGCGGAGAGAGTTGAGCTGGGGGCTTCTGCCTGAGGCCTTGCCCCAGATTGTGTCTGTGGACCAGGTGGAACCCGTGTGCACCCCCAGGGAGCTCCGAAGGTGAATGTTGCTGTGACCTCCCCTGTGCTCCGCTCACTCCGCTGGGCAGCCGATTTCCCCAACCGGGCTGGCGCACACTAGGTTAGCCTTGTCGCCTGGGCCCTGAGTCCAGGCAAACGCCTGGGAGGCCAAGGTCCGAGCAAAGTTCCCCTAGGGCTATGTCTGTTATTTGGGTCCGCCAGGTGACCCGGATGGCGGGCGTGCGCGTCAGCGCTCCGCGAAAGCACCGGGAGAGTCTGTTGTGCTAATAACCTCCTGGGCTGGTTGACACACAGATGGCCCACCAAGCCGCCCAGTTCTTGGGGTCAGTCCTGTGCCTTTTGGGGCCTAGACCCCCGTTTTGTTAGCCTCAGGCTACGCTTGTTAGCAGTCTCTGCCCTCCCGAGCACTCTGGCTCCTGTAGGCAAAATGGCGGCGCGTGCACCGGCCGGGGCAAAAAAAAAAAACTCCTGGCTGGGTTGGCGCCCCGATGGCCACTCGAACAGCCCAGGGCCTGGGTGCAGGCCAACGCCCGTCTGGCTCAGACCCCTGCGGTGTTGGGCCTAGGATTATGTTTGTGTACCTCAGTCTGACCGATCTCTGGAGCCCGGGATCAAGATGGCGGTGAGTCTCTCCTGACTGGCGGGCAGCCGAGTTCTGAAGTGGCTTCCGTGCAGCGAAAGGCTCCGCAGAACCGCAGTTGCTTGCCGCCCGGCTGGTCAGCGAAGGTCAGTGGTCGTGGGCGCAGGGCCTAACTGGACCCTGTGTCGCCTTGGTTCCACTGCTGATGGCCCTTCAGCTGGAGCAGCCACTGCTACCGCCGCCGCCGCCGCCGCCGCCGCCGCCGCCCGATCTCCTTATTATTCTTTTCTAATGCATCCTAGTAACATTCTCACTTGCCTTAGTTGCTTTTCTATTGCCATGATAAGACACCATGATCAAGGCAACTTATAGAACAAAGAGTTGATTGCGGAGTAACAGCTTCAAGGTGTTAGAGTCTATGATCATCATGATGCAGAACATGGCAGCAGGGAGTTGGGGAGATAGGCAAGGTTCTTAAGCAGTAGCTGAAAATTTATATCTGATCTGCAAGCATTGGGAGTGAGGGAGGAAGGGGGGAGGGAGGGAGGGAGGGATAGAGGAGAGAGAGAGAGAGAGAGAGAGAGAGAGAGAGAGAGAGAGAGAGAGAGAGAACTGGAAATGACATTTGTTTTTAAAAATTCAGAGTCCACATTAGTGGCACACATGCTCCAAGGATGGTCACCCCTTCTAATCCTTCCCAAACAGTTCCACCAACCTGGGAACAATGGTCCAAATATATTAATTAAGGAGGCCATTCTCATTCAATTGATCACATTCTATAACTTGAGGCCATATCATAATGCACAATGCATTTAGTCCAACTTTAAATGTTCTCATAGTCTTTCAGTCTCTTAACTATTTAAAAGTTCAAAGTCTCTTCTGAGAGTCATTGCAATTTCTTAACGACCACTCCCTATAAACTCAAAATCAATAAATGTAATACGTACTTCCAACATACAATAGCATAGAATATACATGACCAAAAAGGAAGAATGGAATATACAGCAGCAACACCAGACCAAAGTAAGATTGAAGCCCAAAAGGGTAAACTCCACATCCTGTAGCTCTACGTGACTACAATCTCTCTCTCTCTCTCTCTCTCTCTCTCTCTCTCTCTCTCTCTCTCTCTCTTTCTCCCTCTCTCTCCCCCCTCCCTTTCTCTCCCTCTCCCCCTCCCTCTTTCTCTCTTGATGTTTCCACTCACTGTTTATAGCAATCTCTGTCAGATATCTCATGGCTCCAGCACCTCCAATATCCTGGTATCTCTAACACAATCCAGGGTTCACTTATACAACTTCACATATGGCCTCTTAAAGCCTCCAATCACAGACTCTCCTGTCACACACCTGGTCTCTGTAGCTTTCTTACCTGCAGAGTAAAATTCCATAGCCTCTTTACATTGTGTTCTTTAAGGCTCAGGCCAGAACCAAGTGTCCAATACTGCCAACTTCAGCTGCCTACTTGGGATGGAGCTTGCCCCTTCCTTGAATTACATTTGCATAAGATTTGATTTGTGGTTGCTTTTTAGGACCAGAATCCAGTTGCAGGATTAGTTCTATGTGCCCACCCTGCCCCAAACCCCAATCACCAATCCCTTTATTTCCTTTCATACCAAGCCTTTCCTTATCTCTTTCAGAACCTTGGCAAAAAAAATAATAAATTATTTGTTGATCTTTTACTCCCCTGATGTAATTGTACATGGTGTACTTCTCTTTTGCCTCACTTACTCTTCTTCAATGTA